>NC_057398.1:1866354-2046014 GCF_019320065.1 Cervus canadensis
AGCTTCCATAATGACCCAGAAATTCCACTCCTGGGTATGTATCTGAAGAAAATGAAAAAAATAACTGGAAAAGACACACACACCCCAAAGTTCACAGCAGCACTATTTACAGTAGCTAAGACGTGGAGGCAGCCCAGGGGGCCATCAAAGATGATAAAGAAGGTGTAATGGGTTCGAGCAAACTCTGGGAGACGGTGAAGGACAGGGAAGCCTGGTATGCTGTAGTCCATGGGGTTGCAAAGAGTCTGAGTGACTGAACAACAAATATATATAAATATGTAGGAGAAGGCAATGGCACCCCACTCCAGTACTCTTGCCTGGAAAATCCCATGGACAGAGGAGCCTGGTAGGCTGCAGTCCATGGGGTCGCTAAGAGTCGGACACGACTGAGCAACTTCACTTTCACTTTTCACTTTCATGCATTGGAGAAGGAAATGGCAACCCACTCCAGTGTTCTTGCCTGGAGACTCCCAGGGACGGGGGAGCCTGGTGGCCTGCCGCCTATGGGGTCACACAGAGTCAGACATGACTGAAGCGACTTAGCAGTAGCAACATGTATATATGTATAATAGAACACTTTGCCGACAATGGTCCATTTAGTCAAAGCTGTGGTTTTTCCAGTAGTCATGTATGGATGTGAGACTTGGACCATAAAGAAAGCTGAGTGCCAAAGAATTGATGCTTTTGAACTGTGGTGTTGGAGAAGACTCTTGAGAGTCCCTTGGACTGCAAGGAGATCTAACCAGTCCATCCTAAAGGAAATCAGTCCTGAATATTCACTGGAAGGACTGATGCTGAAGCTGAAACTCCAATACTTTGGCCACCTGATGCGAAGAGCTGACTCACTGGAAAACAGGCTGATGCTGGAAAGATTGAAGGCAGGAGGAGAAGGGGATGACAGAGGATGAGATGGTTGGATGGCATCACCGACTCGATGGACATGAGTTTGAGCAAGCTCTGGGAGTTGGTGATGGACAGGGAGGCCTGGAGTGCTGCAGTCCATGGGGTCGGACATGACTGTAGTCCATGAACTGAACTGAACTGAGTAACGGAACACTACCCAGCTATAAAAAAGAATGAGATTCTGCCATTTGCAACAACACAGATAGACTTGGAGGGCATTATTCTTAGTGAAGTAAGTCAGACAGAAAAAGACACATACTGTATGATATCACTTATCAGGGGAACCTAAAATACAACAAACTAGTGAATATAACAACAAGAACAAAAAGAAACAGACTTGCAGATACAAAGAACAACCTGGTGCTTACCAGTGGGAAGAGGGAAAAGGGGAGGGGCAAGATATATCCTCCAACACAGGGGGTACAGTCAGTATGTTACATTAATAGTAACTATGAGTGGAGCATAACCTTCAAAAATTGTGAATTCAAAAAGGAAAGCAAATAGACACGAAAAGTGCCAAAACAGCGCCACCACCTCTTGGAAGACTTGGAATTTTCTCTTTCACATAAGTCACTTGTGTGTACTTTTTAGGAAGAGACCAGGATTAATTGTGCTCATTGAATTTTCGGCTAATTCATGCCCTGTTCTAAAAAACTAAACATGAAATGCCCTTAAAATGCTAAGCATTTTCTCTGAGACGCTGTCTTAGAAATCAAGCCCCACTCTACAAGTAACGAATGGGTGCTGGCATGTCTCGGGGTCTTACCTCTAGCAGCGGTCCATAACACTGGAAGTTCGTGAATGAACTGATAGCTAATTATATGAGAAAGCAAAATTTGGACAAATTATTCCACGTTCTGGGGTCCTTGGAAATCTGCTTTCGGGATTTGCTCTTCAGTTCCCAGATGAAACAGCCTTGCCCCACACATGGGTTTGAGAAGGAGACCCAGCTGGGGGAGATCGACAGGAGACCGAAACCGCCCCCCGCCCAGCTCTTCTGGGGCGCGTCATGCCGGATCCCCGAGCCTTCTCTTTCTTTGAAACCGATGTAAGCTTCATCTTAATACAATTTAGAAACGCAAGTTAATGAACCCCATCATTACAAATTCTGAGTTGGAAACAGTACGTAAACAGACAGAGGCACCCCCAACACTTTCTCCAGCGCCTTTAAATTTTGATGACTGGCAAAAAAAAGCATTTTGAGCTTCTCCTCTAAGTATCAATCTCCTATCATCTATTCTACTTTACTCACTCAGGGACTAATTACCAACTTGTTATATGGAGCAGCCTGACGATCAGCTCACAGTGGGGGCCCAGAGTCTCTTCCACCCTTATTGGAAAGCAAACCCTTAGGTCTTCTTGAATACATTACAGCTGGCTTTTCGGTCACACGCAGCTTTCAGCCTCCTTCTGAAGCTGAAGACGCCGGTATCTGCCGCCCTGGCCCCGGCCACGTGGCGCGGCTCCCGTACCGCACGCTCTTTTTGGAGACTGGCCCTCTGCAGAGCAAGGGGGCTGGGGGCTGGGGGGCTCAAATGGCCGGAGAGTATAATCATCTTTGTTAACTTTCCGCACGTTGGGGGGACAAAAGAAATCTCATCCGGTCCTTTCAGAGATACAAAAGTGGGGGGAAGAGGTACCACTCCGCGCCCGGAGAATACTGCTTCCCCTTGAGGCTTTCGGAGGGGCCACCTCTAAACTGGCTCGAGACTTGTCCCGCGAAGAGAAAACAAACGAATTTTCTATTGGGAATTCATTAAAAAAATTTTTTAAAGGGCTAACCTTAAATAATTTGTAGAAATAATTTTGTAGGAACTTCTGGAGAGCAACATGCTAGCTCTTTTCCTGTGAACCAAGCTGTCTGAATAAAGAGTGAGGGTTGTCTGGGGTTGGAGACGGGCAGACAGGGCGCTCTTCAGTGCCGACGCCTGCAGTTGGTGGCTACACTCTGTTTCCAGAAAAAAGTAAACCCAAGATTTTAAATTAACTGCTAAGTCCTTTATATAAATCTGCGCATGTGTACACATGTGTATGATTATGAGCCACGGGCTATTGGTAGCGACCGGAACACACAACCCGGCGTCTTCACAGAACGAGAAAATCCAAGTCTTTGGCGGGAACTACGTGTAAAAACATGGGCATACAGGATATGTATTATTTTTGCACATAGAAATGAGCCCTTACAACTAGTTCAATTCAGTCACTCAGTCGTGTCCGACTCCACGACCCCATGGACTGCAGCACGCCAGGCCTCCCTGTCCATCACCAACTTCCAGAGTCCACCCAAACTGATGTCCATTGAGTGGGTGACGCCATCCAACCGTCTCATCCTCTGTCGTCCCCTTCTCCTCCCGCCTTCAATCTTTCCCAGCATCAGGGTCTTTTCCAATGAATCAGGTCTTTGCATCTGATGGCCGAAGTACTGGCGCTTCAGCATCAGTCCTTCAGTGAACATTCAGGGCTGCTGGCCTTTAGGAGGGACTGGCTGGCTCTCCTTGCAACCAGCTGGTGCTTTATAAACGACAAGGCATACGACCGCGCTTCACTCCTTCACACCTTATGTGCACACAGTCTAGGAATTCATTCGTTCACTCAGCCCTGTGTGAGACGATGAAGATACAGGAATAAAAGACAGACTCTGGGTCACGGGCTAGAGCCAAGCCGTGGGTGCCCCGAGCACACACAGGGCCTGGGGGCCAGACGAGTCCTCGGGGGAGGTGATGAGGCAAGGGAGCCGAGCGACACGGGGAAGTGGGAGGAGACAGCGGCCCGCACAAAGAGCCCCCGAGACAGGGACGGGTCCTCGGGGCAGCTCAGCTTCCGTGAAGGGCTGCGGGGGGCGGGGGTGGGCACAGGGGCGGGAGGGGGTAAGAAGGGTGGACCGTAAGGTTTGGGGTGGGGGGCGCTGGACAACGGAGTCTGCCTTTTGTTCTGGAAGCTACACAGAAGCATCGCAAGATGTGAGGAAGGCAGGCCACGGTCAGGCCACGTTTCTCTGAGTGGGAAACGGCAGGTGTGTGCGGGACCACAGGTGACAGACTCGGTGGCCACAGGGGTGGGGATGGACGCGAAGGTCATCCAGGCGGTGCATGCCACAGGGCTTGCCGGCCCCGGGTTGATCGACAGCGGGAGAGAGCAGAGGCCCTGGCTGGTGGTCTGGGTGTCTGTCAAGCGAGAGAGTGGAGGGCACCTCCACCCCCGTCCCCCGGCAGGAGGAGACGTGGAAGTGTAGGACGTGGTGAGTCCAGGTGCAGCCACGGTGGGTTCAGGGGCACGTGGGGCGTCCCCAGGGATGCAGGGCCAACGGCTGGAGACGGGGGTCCAGACTCAGTGGGGAGGCGGGACTGGCGTCCAGATGCGGGAGCCGTCGGTGGTCAGCTGAGGATGGAACCCCAGGAGTCAGGGGGAGCGTGTGGAGAGAGACGAGAAGCGCTGGGGCTGGGAGTCTGGAGACCACCGACTTGCCGAGGATTCTCTCTTGAGAAAGCGTTATGGGTTATGAGATTTAGACTCAGAAAGACTAAACAGCTTTTCCACGACCTCTAAGGACAGACCCGGAGAACAAGGGAATGGCTAACATTCAGCCAGCATTAGTCAACCTGAAAAGGATGTTTTCACAGACCTCTTAAGACTGTGAATGTGTCACACAACCGCAAGCTCCTGCCACCTAAGGGGGTTTCGGAATGGGACGTACCGGGTGGTCCAATAGCTCAGCTTCTAAAGCGTCTCAAGGTTTGTGAATGAACAGCTTTCAGAGAATTTGAATGAAGTAACGAACCCCTGACACTCATATTGATGCATGCTAAGTTGCTTCCGTCATCTCCAACTCTTTGTGACCCCGTGGACTGCAGCCCGCCAGGCTCCTCTGTCCATGGGACTCTCCAGGCAAGAATCGTGGAGTGGGTTGCCATTTCCTTCTCCAGGGGATCTTCCCGACCCAGGGATCCAACTAGCGTCTCTTATGTTTCCTGCACTGACACGTGGGCTCTTTAACACTAGCCCCATATTTATCTATTAGACACCTTAACCATCTTAATGCCTCAGGTCATGGTTATAAATAGTCACAGTGACATGAGCAGAGGCCAGAGTCATAAGTACCCTCCTGGGGGCCTTTTCTGCGCCGCTCCCCACCCCCCGATCCCAGCCCTCGACACCGGGGCTGTCTCATGGGCAAAACAGTATCTCTGATGTTGCAGTTTTCCAGAATCAATGAAAGGGAGAGGATTCCTTGCACATTTATCCCACTCTCAATCACAAAGAATATTCAGGAAAACACGGCCACACCTTAAGTTTCACTTAGAGACTTTCCACTCTGTTTTCTTAATTTCCCCAAACATGTAGGACATTCCACAAAAAGCTACTAATGCGGTGCCTCCCGGGGCTGCCGAAAGCACAGGCTCGGGAAGCACTGCTGCCTAAAGAATGTCACCTGCGGGGACCCAGGCGTGCGTCAGTTTGCACTCATAGTTCGTCACCCCTACCAGGCAGCAGCTTCTCCCCAACGGAAAAGAGCGCCGCGCACCAACCAAACGTCATGCTTCTGGTCCTGATTCTGTCTCTAACTGTGAGATCATGAGCGCATCGCTCTCTGGGGCCCTGAGTTTCCTGGTCCCTGAAGGGCAAGGGCTGACTCGACCATCTCCCATCGCCCCAGCCCTAAGCGTCCACAACTGCGTGACTGTGACTCCAAGCTTTGGAAGAAAGGCGCTGGATTCACAGTCAGCACGGAAGTAGTGACATGGGTTGCCCTGCGCCCACCCCGTCAGCTGCGTTTTCACTCCACTGTCCGCGCATGACTTTGATTCCCCGAGACGGTTTTGGGCTTGAATCGCAAATTATCTCAAACTCTCTTTAGTAGGCAGCCGAGAGTGGACACAATGTCTGTTAGCAACACGGTACCTGAATTCATGTACATCCACGTGGCACCCCCTTACCACACGGGAGGGGAGTTTCTGTGTGGACTTGACCACAGAGCTCAGACGGTGCAAAGCGGGCTGCGGGCTGCTGACCCAAGTCAGGCAGCCTGGCCCGGGAATCCAGAGTATAGACCGATTGAAAACAAATGGCTTCATTTAAACAGTCAAAGCAAACACCATTCCAGGACTTCCTTGGTGGTGCGGTGGGTAAGACTCCACCAGCCCGTGCGGGGGATGCTGCCCGGTCCCTGGTAGCAGCTAAGCCTGTGCGTCACGATGACCGAACCCTCGAGCCCGCGGCCCGGTGCTCTGCAGGGAGAGAAGCCACACGAGAAGCCTGCCCGCTGCAACGAGGGAGCCCGTGCCGGCAGGGAAGACCCGGCGCAGCCACAGCAGAGCGCTGTCCCACCGAGCCCGAGCACATTTCCTTCCCAGGACGGCACCTACGTCCTCGCCCCGGTCTAACCCTGCGCTCACGCCTCTGCCGGGCTCCTCTCCGGACATGCTGGCCTCCTCGCTTGCTCCTGACTTAGGACCTCACACGTGCTGTCCCCGCAGTCTGGATGGTTCTTCTCGATCCTGTGGACTTTTCCCCCAGGACACCCCAGTTTCTGCTCACACGTCACCCCTTCGGGACGCCTCCGCTGACAACTCTTTCTAAAACAGCTCTGCCTCCCTATCGAATCACTCTGGCCCCTCCTTCTGCCTTTCTTTTCCTTAAAAATATTTACAATGTATGCAAGAGTTGTGTGTACACCCACATCCGTTCACAGCACCAAAAGGGGGCAGAGACCGAAGTGCCTGTTAATGGGTAAAGGCATAAAAAAGCAGGGTCTGTAGATTCAGTGAAGTGACCGCTTAGGAAGCAGGGGCATTCTGACACGGGGGTGACGTGGGGGACCCTGAGGACCCTGTGCCGGGAGCGAGGTCAGTCACAGAGGGACAGATGCGCAGGCCTCCACTCACGGAGTGCCCGGGGCAGTCAGACCCACGGAGAGAGCCGTGCAGCGGGGCTGCCAGGGCCTGGGGGACGGCGGGTGGGGGTGTCTAACGGGCAGAGTTCTGCAAAGCGGAAGGAGCTCGGGACACTGACCTGACAGCAATGTAAATACACTTAACATCCTCGAACTGTCCACTTAAAAATGGCAAGGGTGAGAAAGTTTATGCCCCGTAGAGAACAGACATGTGGTTGCCAAGGGCGAGGGACGGATCGGGAGTTTGGGATTAGCAGACGATAAGCGAGGTCCTACTGCCTAGCACAGGGAGCTGGATTCAACGCACACGCGCTGCGATTAACCACATGGAAAGACTATGAGAAAACACGCATACAAGAACACATGTATGTCTGAGTCACTCTGCTGTACGCAGACTTTAACACAACATCGTTAACACAACTGCCATTCAATGAAAAACAAGAAATTTTACGTGCTGTGTATTTTACCACAATTAAACATTGAAAACCATACTGTCTGTGTGGGTGCTGGAACATGATAAAACACAGACCTGAGAACCACTGCTCTGCAGAACCAGACCATCCCCGACGCTCCCCAGGCCGCCCACGTTCTGTGTTCCTTCCACGGACCAGATTCCCGCAGCTGAAGGGTGACTGCTACCCGTTCTGTGCTTCCTCTTCGCTCACATCCTTACTCTGCACCTTCTTATTGATGCCTGCTTGCCTGACTTCACAGTATACAGTTACTTGTCTAGTTCTTTATAAAGTGTTTATCTGATCTTTAAGCTTGCCAGTCGCCCTCACGAGGGCCGCTGTGAAGGCAGGGACACCCGGGCCGGGGGGCAGCTCATGGGACGCCCTCCCCCGCTGCGGAGGGATGACCGCAGAGTCCCCGTCTTGACTTAATGCTGCCTGGCGCTGAACCAAAGTATTTCCTTCTTCCTCTTTTGGCCTTTGACACGCTGTTCATGCTTCCACATCAAATTCACGGCACACCGTGTTTTTCCTTCGTGTAGAACTGTTTCATGATCAGAAGCAAAAAGCACCAACCCCACTATGGACTGTGCCTTCTAGGGACACAGACTCTGAACCGGGTGCTGGCTGTGTGCGCTGACGGTAGCGTCAGGCCCGCCGGCTTTCCTGGGCTCCTCTGCACCTTCTGTGTGTAGAACACTTATTTCCTCTGCCCGGGGTCCACCTTCACCACACACTCCAGGCCCAGGATGATGGCTCCAGGGCGTGACTTTCCTCTTTAGATCCAACCGCTTCTGGACATCCTGGCTTCCGGACCTCCTGGCTTCCGACTGGCAGGTGGGCATCGCAGACTCGGGCGGTAACATCGCCCTCCACTCCCTGGTACCCAAGCCTGCTCTCTGACTCTGGACTCCCCTGTTCTGATCATCAGCCGACGTCCCCAGGCCTCAGCCCAGACAGCCTGGCCTCCAGGGGGCCTCTCCAAGCCCATCTCTGTGGACTGTGGTCTGTCTGCCCGTCGCAGGGGGCATCAGGTGTCACATGGTCACCTGTGAGTCGTGGGGACAGGATGTCGACCTCGGTAACGGCCAGCCTTCCCCCGTCCTACCACCGGGCCTGGGCAAAGTGTGAAGGAGCCCCCTTCACACTCGGCGAATGGAAGAACACGTTCTCACGTTAATGCACACATCCCTCTTCGCCTTGCATGCGTCTGAAGGCCCTCTGAACACATCTGATCGGACCCTCCCAGACCCACAGCCCGTGTCCTGCCTCCCCGGGGAAGGCAAGGCGCCCAGGACAGACCTGAGGAGACTCGCCACTTGGAACCACGCTCCCAGAAGCAGGAACCACGTGCCAACTAACTCCCTAAGAAGGGCCAGCTAACCTCTCCTGCGCCCGAGCCCCGGCAGCTAGAGCCCTAGGCGGCTTCAGAGCTCCTCACGGCGTGAAGTCACGACCAACCTCAGATACCACAGCAGGACGCCTTTCTGTCATCCAGCTCTGGGAAAAGAGATGAAACTGACTTCAGTGACCTTCAGAAGGAAAAACATCTGGTTTGCCTGGTATCATGAAGCGGTATGTCATCAGAAGATGTTGAGAAAAGCCTGTCTGGGCACTGTAAGCCACGTCCAGACCACCGGTGACAGAGGGCATTCATGCTTTCCGTCTCTACACACATCTGCAGTGTGTTTTCCAGAAAGCTACGGGATAAAAATGAGGAAGGAAGGCTATACAACAGGGGTTTTAAGATCAAGAATTGAAGCAGGTCGTAAGTTTTATCAAGTTCTATAGGCCAGATGATACTGAAAACCACATAAAAATGCATGCGGAATGACAGGCAAAAAAAAAAAAGAGAAAAATCTCTGACTGGGAACTAATGCAGTAGTTTGAACCAGGGGCAGAGGATAGAACAATTTTCTGGTCTCCTCCTAAATTTCAAATAAAACTATGTGTCAGACAGACTTAATCCTTGGGGCAAATGCACACAGTGCTTGATAAACAGGAACTACTTCTAGCTGGAGCGGCCCTGGCCAGCCCGCCTTGGCAGCCTCGCTCCTTACCTTGTTATAAAGACCATCTGCTCAGAATACAACACGTCCACATGCATGAAAACCTGTCCGCCTTCAGAGAAAAGCTCCTCCCCCCACGCTCGTCGTCACGTCCCAGAATAGCTTTCGACTCACGAGTTTGTATTTTTGATTTTTACTCAGGAATTTCTGTGGTTTTGGCCAAGTTTCCTTACTTGCTTTGAATAAGGTTATGGTCTTCAGTTTGTTCAGGTGGCAAGTCAAGCCTATGAATAAACCAGCGTTATCATATGAAAGAGAATTAAACAGGCAGATCCAAGTGGGGATATATTAAGCCAAATTTAAGCTCCAGTTGTTGAATTTAGCCCAGGCTCGATGTCTGGTTTGCCTGGGGATAAATTCAGCTTTCCAGCTAATCGAATGAAGAAAACCGCCTCAGGTATGATAAAATTTACAAGAGACCGCTGTCCAACCGTTCTTGTTAAAAATATTAGCTTAAAGGCATTCTTATCGTCTTTGGGATGAAGACCATATTTGCATTTAATGATTTGATTTCAAACTTTTATGAACTTGGATCCAATATTAGCTTAGCCAATTAAAATCTTATTTGGAGGGAGAGTGAGGGGCAAAAAGCCACACCTACTCAGCTCTGGTTAGTGTTTTAGAACTTTCCTATGAACTCTCAAAGAGGTTATTTCTAAGAGAAAAAAATAAAGGGGGAGGGTAACGTTTCAGAATATAAATGCACATTTAGTAAACAATGTTATATTCACAATACACAATTGACTTGAAGCTTTTCTGCATGCTAGAGCCTTGGTCCAGAAGACAAAAGATGTAATCTTCCAGATATTTCCACCATACAATCAATACTCCTTCATAATTCAACATTTGAAAGAAACGCTTTTTCTTTAAACTGCCCGTTAGTCCACAGGCCATAGGGTGGCTGCAGGGCCAGGGGCGGCTGCTCCCCATTCAGGGCCCGTTCCAGCCTGCCTTCCACCCTCCAGGCCCGGGGGGAGGCAGACGGGGCCAGGGGCGGCTGCTCCCCATCCAGGGCCCGTTCCAGCCTGCCTTCCATCCTCCAGGCCCGGGGGGAGGCAGACAGGGCCAGGGGTGCAGAGGGCCGAGGGTCCACGGGGAGAAGGAGCTGACTGCAAACTAAAGGGTGGGTGGAAATGTTGGAAAAAAGCATTCAAAACCCTCCCCCAGGTAAGCAGTTTATTCTGTATAACCTGCATCACGCAGCCCTCAGGGCCCCTGGCTGGCTGGGCAGGAAGCTCACGGACTCTCCCAGGGCGGGGTCCACGAGCAGCCTGGGGTCAGAAACACGAGGGTCTCCACTGCCCAGCTGCGGCCCACTCCCCGGGGTGACGGGGCGGCTGGGACGAGGCGGGAACGCATCGGACACCCCGGGACCAGCTCTCCTCTCACTCATTTCAACGGAAACCAAGATGTGACAGAACACACACGTCATCTGGAAGAACAAGCACTGGTTATTCCAAAAGGATGGAGCCCGTGACAGTTAAGCCAACGCAAGGCTGTGACAGGTAAGGAACTCTGCCTCCCACGCAGGAACAGGGCCGAGACCCTCCACTGCGATTTGCGTCTGGTTCCCGAATGAAGACTCAGCAAGCTGAACTCTGCACATTCAGAGGCTGTATTCGGGCTTTATTTGTGATAAGTTTAAAAGATCCCTTTCCATTTCATGGGGCTTCCCTTGTAGCTCAGTCGGAAAAGAATCTGCCTGCAGTGCAGGAGACCCAGGTTCAAGCCCTGGGTCGGAAAGATCCCCTGGAGGAGGAAATGGCAACCCACTCCAGTATCCTTGCCTGGAGAATCTCACGGACAGAGGAGCCTGGTGGGCTGCAGTCCATGGGGTCGCAAAGAGTTGGGTACAACTGAGCGACTAACATTTAATTTCCTTTTCACAGTAAATATCTTAATTCATGAGAAATAAATTCTGTCTGAAACCAGCAGCAGAATCAGATATTCAAGGAATTAAAAGTACTATTGGGACTTCCCTGGTGGTTGGGCGGTTAAGAATCTGCCGTGCAATGCAGGGGCTGTAGGTTCGATACCCAGTCGGGGAACTAAGATCCCACAAGCCTTGAGGCAACGAAGCCTCCGAACTCTAGAGTCCTGGGCTCTGCAACTAGAGAAAGCCCAGCACCGCAAGGAAGACCCAGTGCAGACCCCCCCAAAACCTACTATTAATGTGTCATCTATTTTAAAATCCAATTTTAAAATGTTAAAGGCTTTCTGTAAGGTATTTTATGAAATGTCGGCTCATCATGTTTTACAGTTTCTGAGGATGAAGTATTTGTTTTGCTCTCTGATGTGTTAACCACAGCCTCTCCCTCTATTTTAGCTCCCCCAGCCCCCGCCCAGCACTTGGGGCACCCCAGCACCCCTCTTCTGAGACACCAGGGCGAATGTGAGCGCTGGAAGGAAAACTGGGGAGTTTTTAACGCTGCACCTGGTGCCTCCAATCCTCTTTTCACAACACCCCCACCTTCCCGTGTTGACTCTGTTATATTAGAGGGAGCATTGGGGCGAGGTCCCCAAACTGCATTTCTTTAATTGCATGTGAATTCGGCTTTCTGCTGAAGTTGAATTCTTTGGAATTAGTGAGGTTTCTTGGACTTCGCATGTTCTGTTTCCACCGGTACTAAAAGGTACTATCACAGTTAGTAGAACGCTTGCAACCCTCGGTCCACATGAGAACTGTTATTTATATACATCTGATAGAGACAGCCAAGGTTTCTCTTTAGTTTGTAGGATTCAAATAAAACTACCCTTCAAGAGCTAGATATACTTGCTACTTATCATTACATCATTTTCCTCAGCTTATTAAAATTCTGCTCAATAAGATCAGAGGTTGAATGAAGGGGAAAAAAAAATCATTCAGTTGACCGATACTTATCAGAATCATTTGATATAAAAAGAAAAGAGAGGTCTTTGGGGTGAGAACCAGGAAACGGGAAGGGATACTGATTACCTAACGAGATCACTGAAGACAAATACTTATCAGTTGTTTGGATATAAATTAATAGTTCACCCAACTGCTTAGGGATATGTATTTGTTAGTGAAAGACAGAAAATCCATCACCAGTTTGTTCTGTATTTGTTTAATGATGTGACCTTTTAAGGGACTTCCCTGGTAGTCCAGTGAAGAGTGCCTTCCAATGCAGGGGACTCGGGTTCCATCCTTGGTCAGGGAACTAAGATCCCATGTGCTGCGAGGCAGCTAGACCTGAGCACCACGACTCTGGGCCGGTGCTCTGCAACCAGAGACCCAGGGGAACAGAAAAAAGAAAGACAGGTTCATGTCAATGTATGACAAAACCCACTGCAATGTTGTGAAGTAATTACCCTCCAACTAATAAAAATAAATGAAAAAAAAAAAAACCAGACAGACAGGAAGAATGTTTAAGAGCCTGAAACATTGGCAAAGCAAGCTCTCCGCCCACTCCACCCCCTTCTCTAACTGTGACTGTGGATTCTGCTGAGACAGTGATGGCGCTGGTATTACAATACCCTACATTTGACCATATTTGTTCTGGAAAATGTCGTGCTCAACTCTAAGCCTGCAGAGCAAGGGAATGAGGAAGAGGTGGTCACCTCACCTTTCCCCACGGGGCATCGTGGATGTCAGAGCCGGCAGACGCTGGTGCCCCTTGAGGCTGCATTACAGCCAATGCTTGACTATTTAGGGGAATAACTGATCTCTGCATTTCCGCAGCTGGGAAAAAGGAAAGGAGGTGATTTAAATCTGTGAACGTCTCACTGGTCAAATGATCTTGAACGAGGAAACCAGGTCTCCGGTCCCTCACCTGTGCAATGAATTCCAAGGGTGATTCCACGAGGCCGGACGCCCCCTGTGAGGCGGTAAGGTACCTTCAGTCACTTCACCACAGTGATGACTTCGCTGCTGCAAAACATCTCCAGCGCAGAGAAGGCTCTTCCTGACCCAGGGTCACCCGGAGCGTCTCTGGTAAGAGTCAGGGTCAGCGGGGATGACGCTGCACTGCCCGACCTCCGCCCTGCACTCATCCGCAGGGCGAGGGAGCTGCTCCCGCGGCCCTTAGGAGCCGGGGTGAGAAACCGCCGTGTCTCACGGGCGCTTCCAGCCTTAGTGGGTGTCCAGTACATGACACAAAGCGCTGGGTACGCCTTCCTCTTGCCTGGCAGTGGCTCAGGGACCCGGGCCAAGGTCAAGGTCAAGGGCAGCTCCAGACCACTCTCCAAGATGCAGCTGGTAATAGTAACAAGTCTCATCTTGTGAAGCAGGATTGAAATAACTGTTTAAGATTTGATTTGTGGAAGGCTGCCAACTTTGTGTTGTCCTTCATTAACAGAAAACGCGGGGGAAATTTTTAAATTCCCACGCTGTGACATTAGATCACAAACAAGGGTGAACATGCTGTGGTTATTCTTCAGTTGTGAAGGAACACAGCTGGTAAAGAATATGCCTGCAATGCAGGAGACCCTGGTTTGATTCCTGGGTTGGGAAGATCCCCTGAAGGAGGGCATGGCAACCCACTCCAGTATTCTTGCCTGGAGAATCCCTATGGACAAAGGATCCTGGTGGGCTACGGTGTACGGGGTTGCAAAGAGTTGGACATGACTGAGCAGCTGGGCACTGAAGCACTGTGAAGAAACAAGGCAGCTTCTATCTCCTGAATTTTAAAGAAACACTTCTACAAAGCAGCAAGCACATCTCAGAAAAAAAACAAAACAAAACACAAAACATTCTCCAGATGCCTGACAGTCATGGATAGAAATGTTTCTTTCAAAAAGGCATAAATCTTAGATTGTGTGAGGTGAGCAGAGCAACTGTTTACGTTCACTATTTCAAAGCAAACAAATCCCTCACCATCTAATCAAGACCAGTTCTTATTTCTCCGATTAAAACAGAAGTCCTGGCAGAAAGGAAGTCCACTGGATGTATGCAGACAAATATCCTGTAACAGACGTCTGAGCATTTTTAGCTTGTAACGGGGTGGAGTTTGTGTATGTATGATGAATGGCCTATTAACCAATGATGTCAGCAAGGAAATTTTCTTAAGAGTCTGTCCGTGTTCGCGGTCTCTCATTCAGGGCTTCAGACAGCCCAGCGGGTTGATGGTGTTCTTGTCGTCTCTATTATTTACTTGGTGCTGGTTGGCGGCGGAAATGGGAGCTGGATTAGTCTCCAGTCTGCCCTCCGGGCCTTGACTCAGGCTCGCCTTCCATTCCTGGGAGCCTCGGCCGTCGGTGGGTGTGGAGGTGAGGGATGAAGCTCCTTCCAGCCTCCTGAAGGGCATTGGATTTTGCTCCCAGAGTTGCAGCATCGATATTCCCGGAGCCCCGTCTACAAAGGGGATTCCCTGAGAGGCTGGCAAGTGCAGAATGGATGGGGCAGAGAAAGGAAACATCTTAAACATCCGAAAGAGCTTCCAGTCATTCAGGCAGACCAGGAAAAGTAGAGACGTAAGACCAGCTTCTACACAAACCAGCCATTAGCGGGGGAACAGGCGGCTTCCTGAGCACGTGTGCGTCACTGTCTCTGATAAGACCCTTCCTCACCGTTTGCTTGGGGTTCCCATGCCCTTTAAAGATCAGGTATCCACTTCCGAGTGGTGGGACCACCAAAGGAGAGGGCTCCCTCTCTCTTGAGCGTCGCCCACTGCTCTGGACGCTCACAGGGCCACGGCCACGGCGACCAACTGAACCAGTGCAAGGCCAGCCGGTCCCCTTCCTGTGGCTGGACCAGGGCTGGTGAAGACAGGGTGCGTGGCCTCTGCCGCAGTACACGCCTGTCCCCTCCTGAACATGTCGAGAGCGAGGACAGGCATCATCGCCGGGGAGTCCAGCTCAGGAAATGACGCCCCCTGTGAGGCTGGTCCTAGAACCTTCCCGCACAGGCACCCGTGACCACGCTCACACGCCTGGCTTCCAGACGCCGCGACACACCCCAGGGCTTCTTCGCCGAGCAGCCGGAAGGGCAGGGCCAGCGGGGACCCTGCGATGGGAAGACCTCGTGATGGGGTGAGAGTGGAAAGAACGCTTGTGAAAATGTAATATTTTCAAACGGTGAAGTTATTTTTCTTAACTAATCTGGATAAAGAAAGGACCAATTGAAGAATTCAACTGGATCACAGACTAATGTTTATGCCAGTGCAATTCTAGAATAATTATGAACTCCAACTATTTTTTTTCTCTTGATTAGGAAGAAAATTCAAATCGTATATGGTTAGGGAATGAAATAAGTATAACTGTTCCTTTGCTTTAGTGGGTATTTGGTTTTCTGCCGCTAACTGATCCCTCCTTTCTTCTCTTTCCTTCCTTCCTTTCTTCTTTCTCTCTTCCCCTTGTTTATCTTCTCATGCATCATCACCTCATTTTCACTGCACCCTCAATTCCTGCTTAAAGTGTGTTCTTTCACTGTAGCTACTTTTAAAACAGTCAACGCCACAGGCGATGTCTGACCCGCAGCCTCTCTGGTGGGGAAGCAGAGGACCTGATGGCAAACTTGCTGTCCTTCTGGATTTCCCCACTCACTTGAGCCCATGGGGCCGAGGAAGCTGAGCTGGGAAGCCCCCTCCTGGCACCTCACCCAGCTCCAGGGCTTCCTGCCAGGGTCTGTGCCCTCTGTCTGCGGCCGCCCCAGTGTGTTGGGTATCAGGGTAAGTGTGTCGTGCAAGGACTGCTTTTTAACTGTGCAAGATAAAGGATGTGCAAAGAGTGCTTTCTGGCCGCCAGACGACAGAATTATTAAAAAACACGGGTGTGACATCGAGAGACGCATTAGCCGAGTTCACAGGGATTCTGTAATGATGCCCGCCCGGTTGAAAATGGTCCAAATGATACTCCATTTGACTCAGATCTCCGGTTATAGAAGGGACAAGCACCTCTAAAGCAGGTTTAAAAAAAATACTGCCTGTTAAGTAAAGGGGAGAATAGCAAAAGAAATAAAAAATGAGATACAGGGATACAATTAGAGACTGGCATTGTAGGAATTACCCGTGCAGGCTTAATTGTTGGGGACGCTGCAAATAAAAATGGACATCACGGCCACCTGACCAGTCAGGCAGGGGACTGCCTGTCTCCGAGGACCTCGGGCAGAAGGACAGAGCCTGTCTGTCCTGCTGTCAGAATGTCAAAAGGGAATTTGAAACAGTCTCATGCAAAATCTAGTAGCATATAAACATGGAAGGAAAAAAACCCAGAAACTGGGAATACTATGAAAGAAAATAGAATATTTGAAATATTTGAAAATATTGAAATATTTGAAATATTGAATTTCAAATATTGAAATATTTGAAAAATCCATCATTGAAAAAAAAAAAATCCGTCATCCCTCCACCCCCATCTCCTTCCAAACAAGCCAGCCCCAAGAACTCAAACTACATGTTGACATTCATCTTCAAATGCAGCTTTGGGAAGGTGATCTCCTGCTCAGGGTTTTTCCTGGTTTGTTGTTTGTTTAAGCTTGGGTGGCATTTCCAAAAAATATTTTTGTAGTTCTTCAAGGCTCTTACACAAGTACAAAAATTATCCATGTGTGAATTTCTACTCTCTTGATAAAATATATTGTCTCTAAAGGTAATTTTTATAATGGGGGTTTGGAGTTGGCACACAGTTATTAATAGTCAACTATGAAAAACCTTTATACAGTAAGTCCCCTACATACTAACAAGTTCTGTTCTGAGAGCGTGTTCGTAAGTCTAATTTGTTCCAAGTCCAACAAAGTTAGCCTATGTGTCCAACTAACAGAACTGGCTACATATTGCTGCTTTTACGCTTGCTTCCGGACACGCTGGGCTTGAAATTAAGATATTGTACTATTGTACTCTATAAAAGCACCACCACTCGTAAAAAGGATGCACGCACGGGACAATGTGTGCCTCACGTGTGGACTAACCGATGTGACATGCGAACACACGTTTGCACCTTTCAAAGTTCGCATGTTGGGGACTTACTGTACAGATCATCACTGTCAGGAAGTACTGAAATATGAGAAAGCATTTCATTGTCCATGTATTTGAGATTGGGAACTTAACAGGACCTATGATTCCAGACAGTTTAGATTCGAGATGTGTTAGGATCTGCTCTGTAAATTGCCTCTTTATGTTGCCCAAATTGATGCCGAAATGCTGGAGAGGCCCGAGGTCTTGCCTGTCCGCCAACCATGATTGGTAGCCAAGATTCTCTCGTTGCTTTAAAATCCTATTTCTTTTTTTCGGTCCTCCAACCTGTGCTCTGAAAGACTATTCAACTCACCCACGCATCCGTCCCTCCTCCGGAGCGGACTGGACTCTGGCGACATCGCTTTGCAGGGACATGGTGTGCAGAGGCCTCACTGCTGGGCTGGGCGGCGTGTGGCCTTTGTACCTTTCACCTCAGCAGCGGTCACGCCCGGCTCCGAGAGTCAGCCTGGGGCAGAGTCACCTGGAGCGTCCTTCCACGGCCCAGAGGACCTGACGGGCCAGTTGCAGAACAGAACCCACGGGAGGAGCATTTTTACGTCCAAGGAGAAGTGCTAGCACCCTCCACGCCTTCTGCGTGGCTTGCCCAGGCTCTCTCCCCTTCGCCTTCAAATACAGCAGCGTTTCTAAAACCCCCTCCAGCGGGAGTGTAGAACCCCACCACCTTCCGTCCAGCCTGGCAGAAACCCTCACGTGCCCCTTTCGGGCTGGTGCTCCGGGTCTCACCAGGTGCGCTCCTGACACAGGGGCTCTCTGCTTGATGGAGACGGTAATGAAAGCTCGCTATTGATTTTCCTGTAGCTGCTTGTAACTATTATAGTTGATACATCAATAGGAAAGGAAAGCACAATGTTTCATGAGAGGCAGAAAATCAGAGACGGCGTGATGCTCTGACAGTAAATCACGCCGTAATCTTAGGAACTGATGGATGGTCCCTGCGAACGTGAAACCCACGGCTTTCCTGAAAAAGACTGTCCTACAGCCACCCACTGTGTCCTGACAGACAGACTGCCCACGAAGCGGCTGCAGGATCAGATGGTGCTTCATCTTCTGAACAGGCTCCTCTCCCTCGGGGCGGGGGTGGGGAGGGGGCGTGGGGCTGAGTCCTCAGGCTGGGATGGGGCTGAGTGGGGGGTAGGCTGGCAGGGAGGGCCCTTTTCCTGTCCCCCTCCTCTTTCTTGGTCTGAAACATCATAACCTCTGGGACACCATTAAATGCACCAACATTTGCATCATAGGGGTCCCAGAAGGAGAAGAGAGAGACAGAAAGGGTCTGAGAAAATGTTTGAAGAGATTGTAGCAAAAAACTTCCCTAACACGGGAGGGAAAACAGTCACCCAAGTTCAGGAAGTGCAGAGCGTCCCACGGAGGAACCCACGGGGGAACGTGTCAAGACACAGAGTAATCAGTCATAAAAATGGAAGACAAAGACGAAATATTAAAGCATCAAGAGAAAAGCAACGAATAACACACAAGGGAATCCCCGTAAGGTTGTCAGCTGATTTTTCAGCAGAAACTCCACGAGCCAGAAGGGAATGGCATGATATAGTCAAGTGACGAAAGGGAAAAGTCTGCAACCAAGAACACCCAGCGAGGCTCTTGTTCACATTCGACGGAGAAATCAAAAGCTTCACAGGCAAGCAAAAGCTGAGAGAAATTGGCAGCACCAAGCCAGCTTTACAACAGATGCTAAAACTGATCCTGGAAGGAAAAGGGCTGAAATGTCACAGACTCTGAGAAAGCTTAGAGGGTGGGCCATTTCCGAGGACAGCAAACGACAGAGAGGAATCACAGGGCACCCCACCAGTCCTTCAGTCCTGGGCCCCGGGCGCTGGATAAGAGCGCTTTAGTTACTGCATCAGAAAAGGTGCCCGGGCTGATGAGACCTGAGCTGTGGTATCTTCTGCCTCTTAAAAAGGTGTGCGGCAAACTGTGACTCATGCGTGATGCTATTATGTCATCAGAATCATTCTCAAAAAATGTCTGGGGCATCAACAATGCCTTT
Organism: Cervus canadensis; assembly: GCF_019320065.1. Lineage (NCBI taxonomy): Eukaryota > Metazoa > Chordata > Mammalia > Artiodactyla > Cervidae > Cervus > Cervus canadensis. The sequence goes on from NC_057398.1 coordinate 1,885,602, forward strand.
ATCCTGCCTTTATAGAGCCTTAAAGAAAAATCTTAAATCCATAGTACGAAGAGCATCCCTGGTGGTCCAACCGTAAAGAATCCGCCTGCCAATGCAGGGGACACGGGTTCGATCCCTGGTCTGGGAAGATGCCACGTGAGCGACGAAGCCCGTGCACAGCTACTGCTGGCTCACACGCCTGCAGCCCGCGCGCCACCACGAGAGAAGCCACCGCAATGACACGCCCGCGCACCGCCATTCGAGAGCAGCCGCCGCTCGCGGCAACCAGAGAAAGCCCGGGCACAGCAGGGAAGGCCCAGGGCAGCCACAGAAGAGTAATCCTCAAAAATAACAGAGACCTCTATATCAACATGCCATCTCATGACCTGTCTTCCCCTTTGTCTCCCACCCTTCCCCAGCCTCACTGAATATTTGCCCACTTTCATATACACAGGGTTAACACGGCCACAATTACACCTATGCCATACGCTTCGTGTTTAAGCCATCTTACAAGCATCTTGTAATCAGCCCATTAATTATTGGAGCTCTGAGCACTGTTTGAAGCTCTCCCCATCACGTGTATCAATTATTTAACAAGGAGTCATATTTTTAAGTGGTGCTGATAATCAGCCAGGGTCTTACTGCCATAAACACAGAGGCATGAAATATAAATGACACTCACTAATGTAATGTCCAGGATTGTTTTAGACCCTACATCACACTGATGCTATAAAAACAAACCTAGCAATGGACAAACTGGTTTACCTATAACTCTTCGAAGGAATAGCACAATTTCATATTTCCCCCACTAATATGTACCAAACATGACAAGATAGGGGTTAGGTTCTTAGTTTTTCATTTGATTTTGGCTCCTGTTTATGTGTCATTCTGGGGATAGAATGAATTGGGATGGGGGAAAAAAAAGTGTGTGTGAGAGAGTGCTGCTTCAAATTGCTTGACATGCCTGCTAATCGATGACTGTTTTGTCCATCCATCCATGCATCATCCATGCATCCACCCCCCACCCTCCTTCCATCCAGCCAGCGAGCCATTCCAGGCTTCTTGAACACCTACATCTGCCAAGACTGGGGTTATGACTTCAGCAAGTGGTGCAAACCCCGAGATAAACAGGTAACTGCAATCACTACATGGAAGTTGGTAGAAAAACGTCATGAGGAGTCAGGCAGCGATCTGGGAAGAGGCAACACTTAGATGGGTCCTAGGGAATGAAGAGGAGCCAACGGGCGCAATCGGAAGTTCAGTGATGCGGGCAGGTACACCTCCGGCTTGGTCAGCGCCGCTTGGGATATAACGCAAAGAAAGGAGTGCTCCCACGAGGGAGGAGCTCCTGGTGGGTGTGCTCCCAGCCTGGGAGGCGCACACACTGCTGGCACCCGGGGCCTTCTGAGTTTGCAGCTCGTCCTTGCTACAAGCAGCCCCAGCCCGCAGCCTGTCCCTGGGAGAAAGGCCCCTTCTCCCGAATGGGATCCCCTCGACGTGCCTGCAGTGTGCTGAGGGGCGGGGGGTGTGAGTGGACGCGGACACACAGCTGTGGGTGGCGGGGAGACCCTAGTGACCCTGTGGCTGACGCTGACTTGGTGGTCACGATCAGAAACAAGGAGCCTCTTGCGCTCAGCACCACCGGACGTGTGATCCCAAGAGCCGAGAAGGGACGGGCCCGCCCCACCCCGAGGGGGCCACTGCTGCAGGCACCTGGGAAGCACCCTTGACCACACACGCCAGCAATCCCCTCATCAGCCACACTCACCCTTCTGAATACAGGGGCGTGAATTTACAGCACTAAGAAGTAGGAACAGACTGTCTGCAAGCGTGCTATGACTGAACCAAGAGCTGGGCCAAAACGACAAAGGGAGCCTCTCCACCCTCATGAGGCCGGAACAGGCCCACAGGGTCCCCTTCACGCTTCCTCAGGGCCGGAGGTCAATTTTTATTCCCTGTTTAGAGATGATTCAGCCAAGGAAATGTACAAAAGGAAAGAGAAAATCACTCATATAGAAATGCTGCTTTTAATACATTTTAATTTTACCAGGGAAGTTTTTATTCTCAAAAACTGCTTTTCGCTCGTATTCACAGTCTATGTATAACTTATTTTTGTTTTTTGAATATAACTCTTTAAGTATCGTTGATTAACAGTGAGTTTCAGGTGAACATTCATCTTTTGTCTTCGACCTCTCACCTTCTGTATCAGGACTGCCCTGTTTTTTTCCCCTCTATTGTACTGTTTTTTCTCCGAATTCTTGAAAAAAAAAAAAACCACTTTTTTTACTAATGTGATTGTTAACTAGTAATTAACTAGCCTTTGGTTTGTTTATAACCACTGAAAAAGATAAAACTGCCAATCAGACACCTACCCAGCATGAGATGATTACTGGTATACTGATTGTTGTCATTAAGAAAACAAAAGAAATGCTGCGTTTTTTAGCACTGGTGATCTTACTGTAGGTAAGTGTACAGTTTCTAAATGGAGCTTCGGAAGTACTGAAAGTACCTGGGGCGGTTTGAGTGCCCCAGGAGCCGTGATTCTCGGGACGGACGGGAGGGCATGCTCTGCACCTCTCCCAGCAAGCTGAACGCAGTGGTTGTTAACACACTGTTCTAACTTGATTTTATTTAATATTTAAAAGCCATGAAGATCTTTTTACTAGTAGAACACTAGACCTTGCACATATCATAAGTTGCCTTAGCTGCACTCCAGTACCCAGAAGCGAAGGAGGGCAGGAGGTCTCCATGGCAGTTACTGACGGCCACTCACACAGGCTGTTAACATCACCAAGGTGTCAAGTTAAAGCAAATAAGCCCAGAACACTGTCCTGCGTCCGCCTGCACGAGCCCCACCAGGGGATCCCGAGCAGCGGGGCCACTGAGGAGGGAGACAGAAAGCAGGGCTCCTCTTTTTCTTGTTCACATATGGAGGGCTGTTGACAGCTCATGTGTACTTTGAAGAATTCTCCACAAACCAGTGACGTCTTTCCACAACTAAATTAGCAACTCAAGAAGTTTACTGTTAATGTTCAGCCACCTTATTAATCTCTAGTAATCTTGTATCCTGGATTTCAGTGTTTTTAAAAACATAATTTAATTTTGTACTGGAGTATAGTTGATTTCCCTGGGTCAGGAAGATCCCCTGGAGGAGGAAATGGCAACCCACTCCAGAATTCTTGCCTGGAGAATCCCATGGGGAGAGGAGCCTGGCGGGCTACAGTCCACGGGGTCGCAAAGAGTCAGACACGACTGAGCCACAGCCGGGTGTGGTTTGTAATAAATATCTGCCACCTGGAGAATCAGTCAATAGATTGTGGTACATTAAACAACGAAATCTATGGATCAGTGAAAATGATGATCCAGGCTCTGGATTTAGGAAGGATTCCAGAGCCACAAGAATCAAAATGGGAATCTAGAAAACATGGCGCAAAAATGGTAAATGAAGATGCTTTTTAATCCTAAAAACCTCCATTCTTTTGTAAGCTCGGAGTAAGTTTCTGCAGCTCCCTCTTTGAGATAGGAAGCTCCTTGAAGTTATAATTAGACATGGTACTGTCACAGTATTCATGGACCTGATCCTTTTTGATATGGGTTGTTCTGGACAAATGCCAAATGTGGCTATGCAATTTGCCCCATAATTTTTTTGCAGCAATCAATAACGACAGTAACTTTGTTTTTTTCTAATTTTAAAAGAAATAGATAATTACTAAAACTCCATGCTATGAGTATCGGAATGTGCTAAAGACTTTTATGATAAAAACTTTAATTTTGGTGATTCTTAAAATACTTTAAAACACGCACACACATTCGTCTTTTCAGCTCCACTTCCTGTTCTCCTGCTCCATTGAGCCCAGTCCTCTGAGTTTGAAACTAGCCATAGTAGGAAAGGGAGAACCTGTTGAGGACCCAAGCTTAGCATATCCGATAAGTCATAAGATTCTGTTCACAGTAAAGACCTGAAAGGTAGGAATTTGGACACCAGATGCGTCTTCGCATTAAAAAGAAAATCTGCACAGAATCAGCTAACCAGTGTGAAAGCTAAGAGTCCTGAAATGTCAACAGCGCTTTTGAATCTGCATTGAGAAAATCTGCCATCCCCTTCCTAAAATGGGTCAGGAGAAAGCAGCCCTGGGTGAAACCACACGTGGCCGTCCTGAGCAGGGCGTTGGGAAGGGGACCTTCTAGCCAAGACGGAGGTCCGGCAGGTGGTCCATTCTTGTTGCAAGAAAGATGCAGAAGATCAGACACCCTCCAGATTCCTGACTGGTCCACTTAGGCCAGGTCCTCGCTATCCTAAATGACAAGCTTTGGTAGAGAGCCTTATGGTTTACACGCTTAAGCACTGGGCACACTCACTAAGCAAGTACTGGTTTCAATATGAACGATTTTCCAGGCATGGCGCTGAGCACCAGGAATGCAGAATGAAAATCAGACCTGGAGTCACACGCGGGAGGTAGAGTTGGATGACGAAACACTGGTTGGTGGAGATTTGAGAAGAAGCAACAGGAACCCAGAGGAGGAAGCATGAGCCCGTCTGTGAGATGAGGAAGACCCCTCGGAGTCAGTGAGCTGGACCCGAGACGGGAAGGGGGACCGCACACACCGCGAGGCAGACCCCGGTGCCCGTGTTTACACCGGAGGCGGGGGAAGCCCCAGGGAGATTCACAACACGCTGGAGGCTGCGGCGTCAGCCCGGGCGTCCCAAACCCCCACCCCAACCTGCTTCTAGAACCCAGGACTCTGAACCGAAAATAGTTTAAAACATGCACCAGTTCATGGTTTCATTTTTCCTATTCCATTGAGCCCCTTGAGTTTGAAGCCAAAAACATAAACGGGGGGTGGGGGAGACTCTGTTAATATTCCCATTGTTGTTCATCACCCAGTCGTGTCCGACTCTGCGATCCCATGGGCTGCAGCACACCAGGCCTCCCTGTCCCTCACCATCTCAAAATCACTATTAATAATTGTTATTAATAAAGCATCCTCTTATTTTAAAATGTGTTCACAAAAGAACAAAGTTAACGTCTCTGAAAGGTTTCAGTTCTTGAATTCCAACAACTCCCTTGGGGGGAAAAGGTTACCCAGGATTTTCATTCCAAAAGAAATCGCTTTCTTTCTGTAAGTGAAATCTTCCATTTTGTATATCGGAAGCTGTGATTTCTATACAGCCATTAGAGTTACCTGATGACTGCAGGTATTAGAGGGAGAAAGTGAAAGTGAAGTCGCTCAGTTGTGTCCGACTCTTTGCAACCCTGCGGACTGCAGTCCGCTGGGCTCCTCCATCCATGGCATTCTCCAGGAAAGAATACTGGAGTGGGTTGACATAGAGACCAAGTATTAACACGTCCGAAAGAAGAACCTACAACCTTTTCAGGTAAAGTTAACTACAGAGCACTGATAATCCTAGACAATTGGAGGGAAATGTTGAATCTGGAGCAAACATTTTTGTAGAGAGCAGGTGTTGACCCAGCTCCTCCATGTGGTCAGGACATCATGACTGGGGCCCCAGCAGCTTAGAAAGAGGACCGGTTGCTTATTTCATGTGCCTGCGGTGGAATTTGGAGATTTGTGGTACACGGAGTGAAGGGAAGTGGCTTGAATTTGCTTCCTCTGACACATTTCAAAATATCCAAGGTAATCATGGCACCGTGGGTTAGTAGATGGCAGATTTCAAACTATGTCCTGGTGCTGAATTAATAGAGTAGTTTCTGCTGCCACGAGGAAGATCTTTTTCATATAATCTCTTCACCAGAGATTATATTCTGGGAAGAGGCATTTCCCAATAAGGGACCTTCACTTACATGACTTCTGCTAATGTAAACAGAGATGCTTTAAATAATATTAATAATTATGGGTACCTTACTGGGACCCTGGGCCAGGTGCTGAGCTAAACTCCTCATAATAATGACTGCATTTAGCCCTCACAACAGTGCCTTTAGGAGACCATTATTATTTCGATTTTACAGATGGGGAAACAGGAGAGCTAAGCTGCCCAGGAATGGGTTCAAGCCTGCAGCCTTTCCTACCTGGGCAGTAAGCAACTGGTTACAAACGCCTCCCTCTTCCCTCCTTTCCTACTTCAGACCCAGAGCCTAGGACCAGCTTCCCTGTGGGTGTAGACGGATGACCACAGGTCTGGGGTTAGAGAGCCTGGCTTGGGCCACAGGCTCGCAGACTCGGAGCTGTGTGGCCGTGGGCATGTCAGCCAGTTGCTGACCCACTTGTAATGTTATGTTATGTATAAAGAGTACTTTCTAAATAAAAACAGTTCTGCCTGATGATTGCAGGTATTAGAGGGAGAAAGTGAAAGTGAAGTTGCTCAGTTGTGTCCAACTCTTTGCAACCCTGTGGACTGCAGTCTGCTGGGCTCCTCCATCCATGGCATTCTCCAGGAAAGAATACTGGAGTGGGTTGACATTTCCTTCTCCAGGGGATCTTCCCGACCCAGGGATTAAACTCGGGTCTCCCGCATTGCAGGCGGATTCTTTATCCTCTGAGCCACCAGGAGTGTAATAAAAGGCAATGAGCACGCCTTAATTTCCTAGAAAATTACTTTTATGAACCAGAATGATGACAGTTTTAGATTTCATTAAGAAAGATACCCAAGAAATAGCGCCGTCTAACTTTGAAATTGTGCAAAAGCAGTAACGCAGTCATTGCTGAAATCGGGCCTGTGTGCGGAGTCTACCCCTGAGTTCAGACTCCAACCCCGCGGGACCAGGCACCAGTCACCTGACCTGTTCGGCCCCATTTCCTCGTCCAGGGAGAAGTGCCTGGACTTGGCCTTGGACTCAGTGCAGGGTCTTTTCTACATAAAATTCTAGGATTCAGTGTCTTTTTTGGGGGCAGGCCCACAGTTTCTGCCAAAAATCCAGGCAGCTCAGGGTGCGGGGGTGCGGGGCAGAGTCCCCTCCAGAGGTTCTGCCGGACCCCACACCCAGCTTCCTGCTCCTCCTGCCTCTGCGGGCGGTCAGACTCTCGCCACGTGAGGGCTGACAGAGGCCTTCTCACTGCACGACAGGGCTGGGGAGCCGGCCACGTGTGTGGCACGTGCCGTGGGTCCGAGGAAGAAAGGAGGCAGGGAGGGAGCCAGGGCATCAGGGTATGCGGTCCAGGGAAGGCCTTTTCTGGAACGGCGTCCCCGGGTCCAAACTAAGTTCTCTGTCCGGTGGGCGGCTTACTTCTCTTTGGAAAGGCTGTGTCACACACTTTATTGTCAGCTCACACACTGCCCAATGCAATGGTTTACACGTAGCAGGCACTGGGTGTATTTTGTCATTTAACGCTTCAAAACGATGAAGGGCCTTTATCTTTTACATTTCCTCTTGGTTCCTGGCTTGAATTGGTCTGTCTTAACCAAATATTCTAAAGCAAGCCCGTCCATCCTAAGGGAAATCAGTCCTGAATATTCATTGGAAGGACTGATAATGAAGCTGAAGCTCCAATACACTGGCCACCTGATATGAAGAGCGGGCTCATTGGAGAAGACCCTGATGCTGGGAAAGACTGAAGGCAGGAGGAGAAGGGGACAACAGAGGATGAGATGGTTGGATGGCCTCACCGACTCAATGGACATGAGTTTGAGCAAGCTCAGGGAAACAGTGAAGGACGGGGAAGTCGGCGTGCTGCCGTCCGCGGGGTCACAAAGAATTGAGCAGGACGTAGCAACTGAACAACAAACACCAAATGGACCCGGGACTCAAGGCTGGATTCCATCATCAAACAGGAAAAGGTTTACGGACGTGTCAGCCATGAGTGACAGACCGGCTCCCTTCTAGAATGCCCCTGAGGGGTCTGGAGTTAACTAGCGTGCAGGACCTGAGCCGGCCACATTAACCAACTAACCTCTTCTGAGTCCAACTAAGACAGCCGGCTCTGGGATGTCACAGGGCAGCTGGCAGGACCAAGGCAAGAGGCACCTGGGCAGACGCCCTGCGCCCTCTGCCACCTCCCTCCCAGGTTCCTCCCAGGATGCCAGGCCAATCACACTCTGAAAAATCATCTCGCTAAATGGCAGTAGTTAGCAAAATGACAATATTAGTGTGAACAACTAAAAAATGATAAATATTTTTAGGCATAATCTATTCAGAAATATGCCTAAATAAATGCTATTTAGGCAATTATATTCTTTCGCCAGCAGATAACAAATGATAATCACTTCTTCCACGGCTGTAAATTCATATCGATTCAGCTCAAACTTAGAACTCCAAAATGAATTATATCTGCTCATTGCTAAACTGCTTTGCTCACTGAAAGAAAAAAAAAAAAATCCACACAACACCTATTATACCGCATTTAATTAAGACAAGCATCAACTTTATGTGCCATTATTTGCTCCTGCCAAATCTCTATGGTGTAAATATTGAGCAGGGGCATCTCCTGAATGCTAATCAATCCTTTCTGAATTTCAAATGATTACATAAATTTTAGGAAATGCTTATTTGCCAGCATTACCTTCCGCTGCATCTCCATCAGCTGGGCATTACTATGGAGATCTGGGAAGTGTCTGGTGAGTGTTTTTCTAAATTAGAATATCATATATGAGAAGGGACAAACTGAGACTGAATGGTAATTGTAGGAAGAAGCCGGGAGCCCTCTTCTCCTTATGTTTCACAAGGAACAATTTAACCAATGCACTTGGGGACCAATGTGAAGGGAATATATCCACCGGTCAGTGATGGCGTGTGTGTGTGTGTGTGTGAGCACACGCGTGCACATGTGTGCTCAAGCACACAGGTGAGGGTTTGGAAGGCTACAATAAAGCAAATATTGAGACCAGCTTCAGGAAAAACAATGACCACATCAAGGGAAAACTAGTTTTTGCTGTTGCATCTTTTATGTAGATACTTTGTAAGTCGTTTTGTGAGGTGCAGACAGCTGTGCCTGTTTTCAGAATTGAATTAATATTCAGACACACAGGGGGATGCACAAATAGGGAGGTCTTCCAGCCTCCGCAAGCTCTCCAGGCCCCTCTGGACCGAGGCTGTGGGCTGAGCACAGCCACACGGCCGGGTCGGCCGTGGGTTTGCGCCGCAGTTGACCCTACGCTCGTGTGTTGTGGTCGGATTGACAGAGAGCGCAGTTCATTTTGCTTCAGGCGCTGCAAACACAGCGTTGACCACTGTCATCAAATCTGCTGGGTCTGGACCCACTTTCGTGAACTGGATTTAACGTTGCCAAAAAGCAAAGCAGAGGGGATTTTGTGTTTCCCTCGGTTCCTGTGGCTTTGCTTAGAACTGTGCTCTTATCCGCCTTCCACTGCCCCTTCCAACTCAACAGGGTCACACAGTCCAACCCCTCAAACCCAGCAAGCTGCTGGGCCTCTGCTGGAGACGTGGGCAAAACAAGCTCTTTCTTCTGCAGCTCCTCTCCCGGGGTCCCCTCCTCGAAAGGTGGCTGTCGCTATTTCCAGACTCATCTAGAAGCCGGGGGGCGGAGCACGGGGCCTCTGCTGTGTGCGTATGTGCACCCCCTGCCAAGGCCGCCCAGCTGGGGGTCAGTGGGGCATCGGGGGCACAGCCCAGGCCAGAACAACCCGACGTCCCATAACTCGCCAATCATCACCAGATCCTGTAAAACTGTCTCCTCCCCGCAGCAGGCGGGACTGAACGCTGATGCCTCGATGACCTCTGGACTGGGACTGGTGAATGGAATGCAGTTTAGCAACCAGCTCACACCGGGCTGCAAACACCGGGTAGAGGGGAGGAGGCGGGCGTGCAGGGGGGTGAGGTCTGCTCTTATTACAGGCGGGCACACGCCACCCTCGGCAATGGCTTCAAGGTGGTCTTAACCATCCATCGACAGCAGAGAAGGAGCAGCGGCCTCAGGTACCGAGGCCAGCATGGAACCGCTAAGGCCGGGACACGCGGGCCTCTCCTGTGCGCCACCTAAGGACGCAGTGCTGACCATTCCCGCAAGTCCTGTGGCCTCTGGTTAGTTGGTATCTGAGAGCAACATTTGCTCTGCGATTCCCAGCCCACTAGAAAGCCCTCATTTCAAATGAAATCTACATAGAGAAACAATCTGGTTCCGACTGGGACGCCAGTCCCCTCGGTGACAGCTTTCTGAGCTCTGCACAGAGGCTCTGACTGCACGGGGCCCATCTCCCTCCTGGCGTTTTTCTTTGCCACCTGCTCCCTGGGGAGCACTGACCATGCATCTTGGCCAGGTTCTGACACTGAAAGCCAGGAGGAGAAACGTTGTGTGCAGGAGAAGGAAACAAGAATAAATCCTATTTAAAAGCCCCAAGCAGAAGAATTACTGGACAAGATTAAAAAAACAAAAACAAAACCAAACCCATCCTATCAAAGAATAAGCTCTTTGGGAAAACCAGTGACCAAAAATAAGTCTCTTTAACCCAAAACACTGAACTCACCATCCACATTCTCAAGCTAGAAAACCGAGTGTGACTCTATTTACTATTAACAAAATCAACATCATATTGCAAGAGTCAGGGTGGACCCTTCAGCAAAGCAGAAGACAGAATGTCCTAATCCGCCCCTCCCCGCCAAGGAGCTTCACGGCCCGAGCCTTCTAGACTCCTCTTTTTCTGCTTAGGGTGTTTGACGCTGATGACCAAGCGGAAGAGGACGATGACCACCAAGCTACTTTGGCTAACCACGTCCTTTGAACATCACAGAACCCAACTGGATATAAAGCAGACACACAAGTGCTGAAAGCCTGGGATCATGCAGCTTTCCTAAGGTGTAGTTTGTGGCAAAAAAAAAAAAGACAAAGCTGAGGCAACAATGAACCACAAGGAGGGATTCTTCGAGAGGGAGGCACCAAGGCTACGACACAAATGCTTTCCACAAGCTCGCTGAAATCCTGAACCAAGAGTGCACACAGACATACGATATCACACACACACTCACATTTAGAAACCAAGGGAGGTGAAAAGCTTTGCAATGACTTAGCACAGTCAATAAAAATGGGAAATTCACGTAAAGCAGTTCCCTGCTTTTACCTGAGAGTCTGGTCTTCTTTCTGGTCCATATTCTTCAGATGACAGTCCTGATTCCCTACATCATTCTGTCTGTAGAGACGGTGCCTTAGGATGTAGGGAGCATTTATTTGTTATTTTTTTATTTTTTTGTAGGGAGCATTTAAAAAACACTGACTGATGAGCTCATGGGTCCCTGAAGAGTCTGTCGTACCAGACTGGACTTTGGGGTTGTTAGTTCCAGATGTGGCTCTGAGCCTAAAATGTTGGGGGTAAACTACCTGGTCTTCTTTATTTAAATACAAAATGAAAGGGAGATAGTAAGACGTTTACCCACTTGAAGGTATTTAAAAACGTTGTTTAACATTTTGCTGAGTCTCTGTTGCAACACGCAAGCTTCTCCAGCTGCGGCACTCGGGCTTGGCTGTCCTGCAGCGCGAGGGATCTCAGTTCCCAGCCAGGGGTCAAAGCCAGGCCCCCAGCGCTGGAAGGCGGACTCTCACCCCCTGGGCCACCAGGGGAGTCCTGAGGGTACTTTATGAACACTAGAGAAGAAATGCCTTCCTGCGCCCTCCTTCTACGGCTCACTTGACACTGAGCCCCTTAGGGCCGCCGTTTCAGCAGAACCTGAACACTGATCATCGGTCCTTAATGTCGTTGATTATGTTATTCCCAAAGGAGAAGATTCTGTGTAGTCTCTACTTCCCTAGTAAGAACTCTGCTCACAATGGGAAGACTTGTATCCTTAATTTCTAAAATAAAAAGATGTCAAATTCTCTAATATGTATCCAGAGGATCTATTTCCTAGCCTCCTGCATGAAACTTTATACATTGTTTAAAACTAATTTTTCCAGTTTCTATTACTTAAAAAGTCTTTTTATAATATATTTACTTTTATTGGAGTGTAACTGATTTATAATGCATAGTTTCAGGTGCACAACACAGTGAACCAGTCACACACATGCTGCTGTCTGCAGCCCGTCAGGCTCCTCTGTCCGTGGGATTCTCCAGGCAAGAACACTGGAGTGGGTAGCCATTCCCTTCTCCAGGGGATTGAACCTGGGTCTCCTGGACTGCAGGCAGATTCTTTACTGTCTGAGTCACTAGGGAAGCCCATGATATCACTTAATGTGGAATCTGAAAAAAATGATACAAATGAATTTACTTACAAAACAGTAGTAGGCTCACAGACACAGAAAACAAACTTAGGGTACCAAAGCGGAGGTGAAGGGGATGAATTAGGAGTCTGAGGTTAACACACACACACTCCTATGTACAAAGTAGATAACCAACAAGGACCTACTGCCGAGCACAGGGAACTATCGTTAATACCTTGTAATAAGCTACACTGAATAAGAATCTGAAAAAGAAAACACACATACACGTATAACTAAATCGCTTGTGGTACACCTGGAACATCAACTATACTTCAATAAAAAAAAAGAAAGAAAGAATTTAATTTTGAGGAGGCAGTTGTTGGAGAGTGCTTTGGAAAAACTAGTCTCTGAAAATTATCCTGCACTTGGATAGGTAGAGAACCCACCTGCCAATGTAGGAGACATAAGAGATGTGGGTTCGACCTCTGGGTCAGGAAGGTTCCCTGGAGGAGGGCATGGCAACCCACTCCAGTATTCTTGCCTGGAGAATCCCACGGACAGAGGAACCTGGCTGGTTACGGTCCATAGAGTCGCAAAGAGTCGAACATGTCTGAATCAACTTAGCACTTGGATAGAAGTTCACTTTCTGGCTGAAATACCTATTACAAATCACAAACTATTTTGGTAAAGGTTTTGCCTTGAGTTTAAAACTGAGTAAGTCGAACTGAATCATGTTTCTGTATAGCTGAAACTAACATAGCATTGTAAATCAACTATATTCTAATATAAAATGAAAGTGAATAAAAGTATCTGCTAAAAAAAATAAAATAATGCTGAGCAACTCTATTAATGCGTCTACTCCATCAGTGACATTTCCTAAGTCCCTGCTGCGTAACAAGCAATGAAACCTGGGATACAGAGAAAAATAAAGGACAACTTCTAACCCCAATCTACTTTTTAGATCGGGGAAATTGTCTCAGAGAGAATAAACAATGTCTTCCACTCAGCTGAGCATGAAAAAGTGCTGTCAGAAATACTGACTGACCAGACAAGAGAATGACTTACAACGGTCAAGAGCACACGCCAGGCGAAACAGGATGCGATATGTGTCTTCTTTCTCCTGCCACCTGGGATCGAACGGGAGTCCAGCCAGTCCAGCCACGGAGCCCCGAGGCTGAGAAGATCCCGGCCAGGGTGACCTCTTAGCTGGCACCTTCTCTGAGTTCTGAGACCACATCACGTCCCTGCTGGGCTGGACCATGCAACGGCCTTATCCAGGAAGCAGCAGTTACAGGCCTGGTGACCTCCTCAGCTCAGATCAGACCTTCTCAGCTCTGCATGTGTTTTCAGGTGATGCAGTGGATGGGACCAGTCTACTGGTCTTGGAAGCCACGCGGTAAAGACAGTATGGGGATCATGACCCCACACACCTACCTCTTCCTCTGTGAGGGTCACCTCTGTCCTGGTGGGTGACAGCAAACGGCATCAGTCACCTTGCTTCCTCTTTAAAAGGTGGGGATATGAGCCAATAAATAAACATTTTATTTTGGCCTCTCTTGGGTCATCAGTTTGCGCTGGGCAACTTAGAATTATCTCCACGGATGCAAATTATGTTATCTCATAGTAAGGTGAGAAGGGTTTCCAGGTGGCTCAGTGGTAAAGAATCTGCCTGACCGTGCAGGAGACACAGGAGATGTGGGTTTGATCCCGGGGTCAGGAAGATGCCCTGGAGGAGGAAATGGAAACCCACCCCAGGATTCTTGCCTGGAGAATCCCATGGACACAGGAGCCTGGGGGACTACAGTCCATGGGATAGCAAAGAGTTGGACACAACAGCATAGTTAGGTGAGAAAAAGAAAAAATAAAAAAGTAATAGAATTTTAAGAAAACAAACAAACAAACAAAAAAACAGCGAAGACTGGGACTCTGGAATCTATTCTATCATACACAGAAATATCCTGCAAGATAGGGCATTTTTTCACTTTTTCTTTTTCTCAACCAGCTTAATCAACTGATGTCTGCTTATGAACACAATTTGAAGGGGAAAAAATCAGGTAGCAGATTGGAAGAATTTTGGTCAGCTGCAGCTTTCACTTTAGTTCCGTCATTAGCTTTTCGTGAAATCAGGATGCAGCTTCAGCGTAGGACAACTTTTAGGAGAAGCCTACTTGCTTCCCTGGTGGCTCAGATGGCAAAGAATCTGCCTGCAATGCAGGAGACCTGGGTTTGATCCCTGGGTCAGGAAGATGCCCTGGAGGAGGGCATGGCAATCTACTCCAGTATTCTTGCCTGGAGAATCCCATGGACAGAGGAGCCTGGCGGGCTACAGCCTATGGGGTCACAGAGAGTCAGACATGACTGAGCGACCAACACACTGAACTAAGTTGAACTAAGTCAGCTGCCGCTGCTGTAGAATCTCCTCTTCTGGGTGAGGAGCCCAGAACCCCGAGATGCATCCCAGCCTCTCCTCCGCACCCGAGGTCTGTGCCCCGTGACACGTCCACACCCATCTCACTCCTGTCTTCAAGGCGTGCTAAATCCACTGAACACAGTTTCTAGTCCACTTTCCAAGTCGCTACAGGGAAGGCAAATCCCCTTCAGTCACGCGCCTCTACCCCTTTAAAAAGCATCCGGACTTTCTGCAGGATGAAGACTGTGGTCCCCAGTTTTCGTTGCCACTGCACCCCCGTGACTGGGACAGGAAGTGCTCAGCATCTGCGGAGTGCCTCTCGCCTGCCTCTCCAGCCACAACCCCTGCTGGTGCCCCGATGGTCCCCAGTCCATCTGCCCGCCTGCCTCCCATGCTTTGCACGGCGTGGCATCCTGTGTCTTAGGAGGCTGGACCTGCGAGGGCTCACACCTACTCTCACCACATCCACCTGGAAAGCCCACCTCATCTTTCAGTCCACACAGCCCCTGGCCTCAGATGAGTACACACGAAGCCTCAGCCATCTCCAGGATCCCAGAGGCTCGAGGCTGGAGCCTTGAGATAGGAACATCTCAAGGGATACTGACCCCAGCAACATAGGAATAAACCTGCAACCGGAACACCGCATCTGAGTCTGAGGTTTCAGACTCAGGGGCACAGGGTCAGCATTTGGGGGAGGCCCTGATCTGATTTCACAACCATCCTGGGTACAACAGGCTTTGGGGGCTGGCGTGGGTGCCCAATGGTGAATTACCACATCCCTTCCAAAGACTGATTATTTATTGTTTCTAAGGGGGACTAAAGTTTTCCATTCAGAGATTGGAAACTACTTGGACTTTACAGCCCGGAACTATTCATGATTCTTTAAAAATGAACTCTTAGCCAGACCTGATTTACATCTAGCCAGAAAGCCACGCTTTCCTTTCTTCCTTAAGCCATAAACAAGAGTAGTTTTAAGGGACATTCAACTGGGTATTACCTGATGCTCAGGATCCTGAAATGGTTAACATACTCATTAAAACAGAGAGTGCGGTTCTGGTAAACACAAGGCCTAACTATTCAGAAAGATAACCTGTGAAGTTCGGGTGTTTCGAGCACTTCAGAACTGCCCTGCCCCCCCGGCCCACGCCCCCGACCACCCATCCATAGGATTTGGCAGAGAATATAACAAATTTGAAAAATGATGAGGGAAAGATAAAAGCGATGAAAACGAAACATGGCTGATGGTTAATCTCCACATCTTCAAATGTCACGCAGTTCTTCAACTAATTTAAAATACCATTGAAGTGAGATGACTCTCTCTAAATATTTTATCACTGAGATGCTGTAAGATTTCTTACACACACATTACCACATTTTTCATTTAATTACTGATCAAATGCATGAGTTGAAAAGACTAAGATCTTGCCATAAAGCAGAATAATTTGTGAGATGACAGCAAGCAGGCCTATGCTATATGTTCCTCGCCATTTAAAAAAAAATGCTCTTGGGTAAAAGACACAGACTTAGTTGAATAGAACTCTCCTATTTCTTGTGGTTAATATAGAAACCACACAGGTCCCAGGGCTGGCATAGTAAACCTTTGAACACTACATCTATGAAATTCTGTTGTCTTTTAAAATTTTCAGTAACATTTCTTTTTGCTATATTTATCACATTTTCCAAAATATGAAAATGTTCCTTTTCTTTTAAATGTTGACTACATGTGAAAAATTAACTCTGGTTCTATTACTTCAAACTATGCCTTTATTAGCAACAGTTGTGCTGTGCTGTCAAGAAGAATTTTAAAACGAAAGTACCAAATTTGGAGCGTAGACACATCTGTTTTACTTTGCAGTATGTTTTATTGTTTTATTTCTTAGGATATGAATTCACAACTATCTTATAACTGAAGACTAAAGAAAAAACATATGTTGGTAAATCTGATTTCTGCATTTTTTTCATTCAAGGGAAGTTGCCTCCCTCAGCTGTCTGCCAATAAGTAATAAATGCACTTGGCAAAAAGTTTATTTAAGTTGGCTTTATTAAGCCAACAAAATACAGAAATCAAGTACGGGACAGGCAGAAAAATCTGTTCCTTTGAAGTCAATAAAAATCCATCTCCTTAATCCTTTTTTTATTCCAAGCAGTGGTGATTTTTCTCAGCTGACTCACTGGGAACCTTGATTTAGCTAATCTGTCTTGCTTAGTTATCTTTCTTCTCCAAAGCTTTCCTAAAGAAGCATCCTTTCCCCTTGACAACCGTCATCTTTTATGCTTGCATAGTGTGCATTTGGTTATAAACATACCCTAGTTAATCCTGATAGAGATTTAAGAATCAAGTTTTTAATTACTCTCCATATTTTATAAGAACAAAAACATCAGTAGCTTGCAAGCTGAAACAAAAGATACAGAGAACGACCAACAGCAGATAAGGTGGCGAAAATGTGACCGCATGCGTCCTTCCCGACCCTCTGTCACAGCTTTCCATCAGGGTCGCCCACTTGTTACGGCTGTCAGTCATAACTCCTTCTCCACGCCCCACTACAGAGCTACAACTCAGCCAGGACCACATAGGAAAACATGACCAAGCTGGAAGATCTCAAGATTAGAAAATAAGGTTCTTCTCTTCTGGAAAAACAAAAACATGGATGGACTTCAAGGCACTCAAAGGCCGGGATCATTTAGTCACTTGGATGAGGAAAGGATTCCTTACCTAAACTGAAGAGCACCAAGAACTTGAGACACACGAACTCTCGCTGATCGAACTGCAGAGAACGGAGCTTCGCCACCAGATCCTGTGCGTGGCTCATGAGGTTGCTGAGTGTGGCCCCCGCCTGCGAGGCCACGACGGAGTAGTCCACCTGCAACACAGAACCGCGTCTTAGTGGGAAAACTGCACATGCCACTGGCAAGTCTCTATACATCACTATTTATTTAGACTTTATACACATATACATACACACACATACACATACATGGGGCTTCCCAGGGGGTTCAGTGGTAAAGAATCTGCCTGCCAGTGCAGGAGACTTGGGAAACACAGGTTCAATTCCTGCATCGGGAAGATCCCCCAGAGGAGAAAATGGCAACCCACTCCAGCATTCTTGCCTGGAGAATCCCAGGCAAGATGGATAGAGGATAGAGGAGCCTGGTGGCCAAGAGTCCATGGGCTCTCAAAGAGTTTGATGTGACTGAACACACATACCACACCATATATATACATATATAAGTGTGTGTGTGTATATATATATTTTTTCCCCTTGAGACTTTTAAGCAGTACAGGCAAAATCAGATTCATAACACAGGATACTCTGCCCATGAAAGCAGTTTAAGACACAGTCTGTTATGATAAATTGTATCATAATCTTTCTGACCAATCCCATCATTCTGATGAGCTTTGCAGGAAGCAGGTCTTGAAGACCTCAATTGCACATGTAGATATCTTTATCTTTTTTCCTATTGTGACATGACATTATCACCTAAGATGAAAATTGTTAACTCATGAATAAGTTTAAAGGAAAATACACTGACCGTAAAAAGTGAATCCAGAGCAGCATTCTAAAGGTATGCTCAGTCGCTAAGTGGTGTTCAACTCTGTGAGACCCCATGGACTGCAGCCCACCAGGCTCCTCTGTCCATGGGATTCTCCAGGCAAGAATACAGGAGTGGGTTGCTATTTCCTCCTCCAGGGGATCTTCCCGACCCAGGGATCGAACCTACGCCTCCTGTATCTCTTGCATTGGCAAGCGATTCTTTACAACTGCACCACCTGGGCAGCCTACATTCTAAGTTTATACAAAGGTAATTAATGAGGCAAGTGATGGCAGAGATGTGTTTATTATTTATTTATTCTTAAAATGTTATTTAACAAAATTATTAAGAGACTTCATTTTAAAGTAATCATTATTCAAGACTTTATGCTTACAGATGATGAAGGTATCAGTTCAGTTCAGTTCAGTCACTCAGTCGTGTCTGACTCTTTGCGACCCCATGAACCGCAGCCTGCCAGGCCTCCCTGTCCATCACCAACTCCTAGAGTCTACCCAAACCCATGTCCATCAAGTCGGTGATGCCATCCAACCATCTCATCCTCTGTTGTCCCCTTCTCTTCCTGCCCCCAATCCTTCCCAGCATTAGGGTCTTTTCCAATGAGTCAACTCTTCACATGAGGTGGCCAAAGTATTGGAGTTTCAGCCTCAGCATCAGTCCTTCCAATGAACACCCAGGACTGATCTCCTTTAGGTTGGATCTTCTTGCAGTCCAAGGGACTCTCAAGAATCACACTGAGATTATTCTTTGGTTTGAGTGAGTGAGTGATGGTGACTCAGTTGTGTCTGACTCTGCGACCCCATGGACCCACCAGGCTCCTCAGTCCATGGAATTCTCCAGGCAAGAATACTGAATACTGGAGTGGATTGCCATTTCCTCCTGCAGTTCTTAAGTTGGCTGCTTTCTAAAAAGCTACAACAACTAGCCACCCTCATGTGATTATTAATACATCACTCTCTAAAGACATGACGATCTTATTTTTTTTTTTTTATGACGATCTTATTTATGAGAAGAATAAATAATTTCTTGATTTGGAAAACCAAAAAGGCTTATTTTCTTCTCCGTTTAAAAAAAAGCAGCAGCAGATGCATCCATCTCAGATTATTCACAGGGACACCGAAAGTTCGACCTACGATGGTGAGTTAAGATGTTGGGGTGGCTGTCAACGCAGAACCGGCTTTGCCGCTGCAATTACAGCATAATGGGAGAGCCCGGTTGGTACCTGCCGCCCCCATCCTTTTCTTCACTGGCGAGCTCTCAGGCAACCAGATACTCTTTTAGGTGCATTTAATATTTGCAGCAGCAGCAAATTTGTCTGGGAGGCAAGTCCTCATCTGCCACTCACCCGGAGCAGACTGTATTAAATTTTTATATTTATTGACATTTCATTACCATAATTGACTGCACTTGCTTCTCTAGGAGAAGGCACAGGGCTGCCTCCTAAGCAGGAGAACGAGTCTCTAGAGGAGAATTTGCAATTAAAAACAAGGCAGAATGGATTTTTTTTTATTGTGTAAATATGATGAGTTGAATTTTCAGCTTTAACTAGAGAATACTGGGTGCACAGAAACCTTTTTTTCGAGAGGGAGAAAAATTATGAGTCAGTGGAAAGACGACCCCCCAAAGGTGTCAATCAGTTTACAGAGAGTCAACTGCGCATGAAAAAGCCCCAGTCCATGCGTGTCTTCGTGAGGCCCCGCGTCCCACCACACCGTCCTCCTCGCCTGGGCCAGGGGCCCGCAGCGCCCCCTGAATTCACACATCAGCTGTTCTAAGCGCTCCTGCGGCTTCTGCCTCAGACCGTGTGAAAGGAAGGGCCAGCACACAGGCGGCCTGAAGCCTGAGCTGGAGGCAGAGGGGCCCCGCGGAAGGATGCCGCGGACCACTGCAGGGTCGCCCGCCGGGTATGCCCAGGGATGCCCCAACCTTCACTGAACCAGGTCCCCGACAGGAGAGCTTCCTACTCCAAGGACGTTCTTCTTACTTAGCAGGGGTGGCTCAGCTCCAAATCCCCTGGGGACTGCACAAGGTCTAACGACTCCTCCTAAGAAGAAGAATATAAATCCTACGGGACAAAGGCAGGGTAGAGCAGGGAATGGCAGCCAGGGTCAGAGGTGGAGGAAAGCCCCCGCAGAGCAGGTGCGGCGGGCGGGGCCAAGCCCCTGGGAGGAGGGGCCAAGCCCCTGGGAGGAGGGGCCAAGCCCCTGGGAGGAGGGGCCAAGCCCCTGGGAGGAGGGGCCAAGCCCCTGGGAGGAGGGGCCAAGCCCCTGGGAGGCGGGGCCAAGCCCCTGAGAGGAGGGGCCTGTGGAAGTCTCGGGAGGCCCCGCCCCTTCGTGCCCTCCTCTCAGTGAGGCGTTCAGCCTGATAACAGTAAGCGGCCACCCACTCCCACCATCATTAAGAAACGAGAACAGCTGGGACAACATTGCCAGCTTAAACTTGGAATCACCAGCTGAAAGCATCGTCACTATAGCTTAGAATGCACATAACACATTAAAAAAAAAGTCACCAGTCAGCCCTACACCTGCAAAGTGTACTAAAATAAGCCACAAATATGTTGGTACTGGAGAAGGGAATGGCCACCCACTCCGGTATTCTTGTCTGGGAAATCCCACGGACAGAGGAGGCTGGTGGGCTACAGTGCACGGGGTTGTAAAGACTCGGGCGTGACTGAACAGGTGGTTCTTTTTCGTTATTAAGATGGGGTTAATTCAATTCTGCCATGTGTGTGGTTCTAACAGGTAGGCAGTAAGTTAGAAAGCAAAACTTCATAGCTGCAAATCAAGTACATTGTAACTGAAAGGACTCTAAATTCAATTTTTTAAAAAGATGGGTAAGTTAAAACTTTCCAGGTGTAGAGACTGAACAGGTAGGAAATAAGTTCAACTGTTAGAATTTCATACTTGGAAACATAAAACCCTCTAAGAGAAAGGAACTGAAATGGTTTCACGGGACTCTGAACTATTGAGGTGGACTTCGGGAAATCAATTGGCACACGGACAACTTTATCGCTATGTATTTATATACAGGCTAATGCAAGAGCTCAAACATGCTCATGAAGTGGGGGCTCTGATAACTTCTCCTTCAAGGATAATTTATCAAATCACATGGCTCTGAAGGAGGAGCAGTGATTTATTCCTGAAACAGTGCCCAGATCTGCAACTTCTTTACATTTTATTACAAACATAATTATATTTTCATTGTCGAATGTGGAGTTTGCGCTCACCGCAGGAGCAGCTGGCCTTGTCTTTTATGTACTTAGTAAAATTAATTTATTACTCCCTTACCCAGAATCTTTGTGCCATTAAATTCAAGGGAGATATTGAAGAAATACTGTAAGTGGATGTCCCCTCTGGATAAATTTTGCTCATCATGAAGGGAGCAACAGTTTTAGCTAAATTGCTTTCCGTTCTGATAGCTGAAATTTTTGATGACTTGTATGCTGGCAGATGCCTGTCTTTTTGATACGATACACAATAACAGAAGATAATGAAAAAGGTGCCAGCAGGCCCTTCCCACAGGAAAATGTTACAGCGGCTGTTCATTAAGACAAGATGCAAACCACCAAAAGCCGTACCACTTCAAAATCCTCTGTTGCTATTTGATATATGCACTTTCAGCCACATGTTTTGTGTGCATGTGGTTTAAAAATACTGAAAAGAAATGAATTATCATCATAGTGATAAGATGCTAAATATTGATATATAGAATTGATCTGGTGATGCTTAATGTTACTGACAATCATTTTTTCCTTTTGGCTTAAAAAGGTAATTTAATGTACCCTTAGAAAAGCCAGAAGAAAAGACAGAATTAAAATAGCTAACTTCAGGGTTAAGTAAGAAGTTCCCTTGTGATAGCAAAACACAAAGTAGCAATAATTGATACTAAAGAGAGAAACGCCATCCACTCCTTGACCGCTCTGGGTTTGGAAAATCGGAGGAAGACGCGCACTTTCTCTACTTTTTACATGGTAATTGCCTTTACCCAGGGTCAGCACTTAGTGCAAAATGGAACGTGAAATGAGGAGCATTTCTAAGAGCAGGAAGGGAAGTGCTCTGAGAAAGAACGGCACAAACCCATTTGATTTCTGGAACTCGGAAGGACGAAATCAAATTAATTTGTGGGCTGAGTCCTGTTCTTCTAATGTAGCTCCCCATGGGGCCCGGGAGGGTGGGGGTTGGGAGGCAGGCTGTGATGAGGCTCTGAAAATGGGTACACTTCTTCCAAAGACCTGGGTCACAGGCTGGAAACGCTCAATGGAAATTCAAAAGATGGGGAAGTCAAGCCCGCTGAGGCTTGATTCTAGAAAGCCTTTTTCTCAGGAGCGGGGCAGGAAGCAGGGACCAGGCAGTGATGGTGGCTGATCCGATCTGCAAAAACTCTGAGACAGTGCTTGCCTTTAACTTGATTGGGAACATGTGATTTATCTATAATTCAGCAAATGATGTGGAAACAGCCTTTCACTTTCAAATATGCACTGCCGGGCTTTCACAGCACATAAACATTTATGGTCGGATGTAAAAGATCACGGTGCCTGAGTCCTGAATTCTGCAGCAGCCTTCAATGCATGCCTGAAACAGCCCCCTGGACTAATCGGGTCTCTGCATCCCTCGCATCCATTTTAATAACCCATAGAAAACAGAAAACGGAGGCCAAGAACCAGGAGGGACATGCCAGAACCTGGTAAAGTTGGAATCAGGATCACTAGGTAGACTTTCTCTCCTCCCAGGTGTCTTTCTTCCCTCAAGGCTTTGCTCAAATCTCACCTTCTGAATAAGACTCAGCCAACCCGTCCCGTTAACACTGCAACCCATGGCTCACATACCAACACACCAGGGATGGACGCTGATTCCCCTTTACACGGCAATTCCTTTTTTTTTTTTTAATTCAATAGCACTTTGACTTCTCACATTTATTAGGATTATTGATTACTGTCAGCTTCTCCTGCTAAAGCGTTAAGCCCCATTATCGTGGAGTACTTTTCTGTTTTGGTGACTAATATATGCCAAAGCCACAGGACAGTGACCGAGGGACCCTGCAGGATGCTCAGAAAATACTCGGGGACCAAACAAATATCCATTCATAAAGGAGAAGGACCTCACGGTAATTTCCTATTTCCATGCTCCTTTTGGATAATGACTGGCCAGGGGAGAGGGGGACGAACTGAGCGAGTAGGCTTGACATACATACATCTGTGCAAACAGATCGCTAGTGGGGGGCTGCTGCGGAGGACGGGGCCTCAGCTCCCAGCTCCGTGCTGACCGAGAGGGCTGGGCCCATCCCACGGCGGGGGTGGGAGGGAGGCCTCTGAGGGAGCGGATGGATCTAAACACAGCTGATTCACTTCCCTGTGCAGAAGAAACTAACGCAAGCGTGTAAAGCGGTTACACTCCAATTTAAAAACAGAAAAAATAAAGGTGGAGGGGGAAAAAAAACAGTGACCGACTCTTGAACACTGCCTTTCCTTCTCACTTGGTTGCCTTTAGGCCAAAGATATAGATGACTGACACAACACCTGAATCAGTCTCTTCCACCAAC
The DNA here is from genome assembly GCF_019320065.1 of Cervus canadensis. Taxonomy (NCBI): domain Eukaryota; kingdom Metazoa; phylum Chordata; class Mammalia; order Artiodactyla; family Cervidae; genus Cervus; species Cervus canadensis. Next base: position 1,909,120 of record NC_057398.1, read on the forward strand.
ATGATTCCAAAATATCAAGATTCCATCATTTCCAAGTTTGTTTTTTATAGCTAACAAGTGTGACAGATTCATGCAGAAGCTTGGGAAGAAACCCAAGGTACCAACCATTAATCCTGACTCAGCAATTGTTTTGACCCTTCAAAGCACCACTTGCAACCCCAGCAGGCCAGCAGGCGTGGGCTGTCTGGGACAAGTTTCACTGTAATCACCCCAGCGGGAACAGGGCACCCCAAGTCAGCGTCTCTAAATTATATGCAGCCAATATATATCCCTTTCAAAGCGCAAAAGAGCTTCTGACCTAGCTGAATTCCTGCCATCCTGCACATGCTTAATAAAAAGACACTTCTTTTTTCCTTCTGGCGTCTGCACTCACTTGTTGCCCAGTAACCAGGAAGATGCAGCCCTCCTTTCCGTGAACTACTTGTCGGTAAATGTGGTCGAGAATTAAGAGCTCACTCCAGCAGTTCTGAAGCAGCTTCATTTGGTCATCCACCTGTAAAAGAAATGGGAAAAAAATGACTCTGGAACTCACCACCATTTTTTATTTTGCATGATTTTTTTGTTTGTTTTTTACACAAGAGAATCTACCATATAAGCCAGGAAAAACCACCAATGGTCACCAGATGAATTCACATCCTCCCTCCTCAAAGTCATTCTTTGCATTTGGACAAATACATTTCAGGCCACAGAGAAATACTTAAGCAAAGTATCTGTAATCAATGAGTCGCTAGGAAAAGGTACTCCATCAGATGGGTCTAGTTGTCATGAGTAGATCTATTAGCGTTTGCTCGTGGGAGGGCCAGGTGCCTCAGACAGTCCTCAGTGGAACCCACTAAAATGACCCCGGTTAGGGATTTCCCTGGCAGTCCAGTGGTTAAGACTCTGCCTTCCAATGCAGGCAAGTTGGGTTCCACCCCTGAACCAGAAACTAAGATCCATATGCCTCAGGGAGAAAGTCTGCATATCACAATGAAGACCCAGAACAGCCAAAATAAAAATAAGATACGAAAGAAAAGAAGGAGAAGAATGACTCAAATACCCCAGGCTGTATATCTATCTAGAGGTTAATACACTGAGCCCAAGCTCAAATAGTATATGGATATTGGCTCAGTGGTAAAGAATCTGCCTGCAGTGCAGGTTTGATCCCTGGGTGGGGAAGATCCCCTGGAGAAGGGAACGGCAACCCACTCCAGGATTTTTGCCTAGAGAATCCCACGGACAGAGGAGCCTGGTGGGCCCCAGCCCCTGGGGTCGCAGAGAGTGAGCAAGCACACACGCATTAGCAAGCCCCCAAACCGTGAGGATTTATATGAAAAGCAATCAGCATGACAGTTCACATGACTTTAGAATTTAGAGGCCCAGGGCCATTGTCGTCAGTCTCAGCTAGTCCACATCGTGCTAGACTTTGACGGGAACGGTCACCAAGCCCAGGCTTGATGCTCACCTGCACTTGCTTTAAGATTTGGCCAATCCTCCCACAAACTACCTCCCCTTCAGTTTCGGCATCTGAAACACCGGCGGACAACAGTACTTCCCTCCCACATCAGCAGTGGGGAGGAGTAAAAGGCAGAGGGCTGACACAGTGAGTGTTGAATCCACACGATCCCACCCCGCTCCCAGGGGACCGCATTCTTGAATGCCAGCAACACACCTATTCAGGTACAGGTCACATATCCACCGTCAGATGTGGAGGGCATATGGACCCATTTCCAGGACTATTTGTAACAGTTTCTCTTCATTCTGCAACTGTAACCAGCCAAAGATCTTGGTGGGCCTGAATGTTGATACATCATGCTTTTACATAGATAACACCTGACATTTAGATGTCATGTAACAGCTAAAGAGTTTTAAAGAGCTTTGTATATTGTTTATTGAATTCAGAGAACCTGCCTATGGAGTTAACAGAACTGACATCATTTTCTTCAATTTACAGATGAGAAAATAGGGTCTCAGAGACCTAATTAGCTGGTCCACCTAGACGACTCCTTTCTCTCTCTGAAGTTCTAGGGTGTCTCCAAATTACACCAAGAGGTGCCAGATTCACAGATGTGGAAAACAGATGTATGGTTACCAAAAGGGAAAGGGAGGCGTGGAGGAATAAATGAGGAGTTTGGGATTAATATTCCACAAGACTACATAGAGAATGGGCTTTCCTCGTAGCTCAGTTGGTAAAGAATCTGCCTGCAATGCAGGAGACCTGGGTTCAATTCCTGGGTTGGGAAGACCCCCCTGGAGAAGAAAATGGCAAGCCACTCCAGTATTCTTGCTTGGCTCCTCTGTCCATGGAATCACAAGAGTTGGACACGACTTAGTGACTAAACCACCACATATAGAATAAATAAGCAACAAGGATTTACTGTACAGCACACAGAACAATATTCAATACCTTTAACAACCTATAATGGAAAATAATCTGAAAAGTATATATATCTATGTATATAATTGCATCAGTTTGCTATACACCTGAAACTAACACAATACTATAAATCAATCACACTCAACTTAAAAAAAAAGGAAAAAGGTGCTAGAATTTTCTAAACCGATTTTTTTTTTCAAATTAACTCACTTTTAACAAACTCAATTTTAAGTGAGTATTCGATGAGATTTGGATGGTTGGGGAGTCTTAGGAAGTTTTCACTCATACATTAGCAGTGATATGAGCTTCTTGTTGTTCAGTCTCTAAGTCTTGTCCGACTCTTTGCGATTGCATGGACTGCAGCACGCCAGGCCTCCCTGTCCTTCACTAACTCCCAGAGTTTGCTCAAACTCATGTCCATTGAGTTGGTGATGCCATCCAACCAGCTCATCCTCCTCTGTCGCCCTCTTCGCCTCCTGCCTTCAAAGTCTCCCAGCATTAGGGTCTCATCCAATGATATAAGTTTAGGACTGACTATTTCCATGAGTCTAGGAAACAGTGAATGTGGTCAAGCCAGCACTGAACTTAGAGTAAACCAAGGATTCCAGGCACAATTGTGCACTTTCCAGCTCCAAGAGCTTGGCCAGGCCACTTAGTTCTCTAACCCTTATCCTCTCACCTAAAAATACGTGAGATAGTTCTTGTCATGAGGATGGAGTGAATGAAGGGTGAGACAAGACATAAATGAAGAAACAGTGCCAAACATGAGGCTCCCATCTGGAAGACGGTATTGATCCTCTTTAGAGGGGAAAAGGCAACTGCAGAGACTGACGCTACTTTGTGATCAGGAAAACAGATCCAGAAACATCTCTATCAGAAATGATCGGAACTAGTCAGTCGGCTCTGACCAAGAGAATTTCACTCCTGGAGTAAACAGACGTGAAGAGCCACTTACTTGTGGAGAGTGAGTGTCGGGTCTGGGGTGTGATGCTGAACACGGCAGAGGCAGGCCCTCGCTTGTGGAAATGCCCCCTCTTCAGGGAGAATGCTCACCCACACCGGTGCGTGGGCTCATGAGAGCAGACGCTCAGATCCTTCTTCCCGGGAAACCTTGGGCGCTGGGAGTGCAGGTTGGGCTGCGGCAGCACCTGATGAAAGCCCACCTCGCAGCTCTGAGCACGGCTCGTGCCAGAAGGCACGGGATTGTCTTCATGTCTACCCCTGCCCACACCCAGAGGCGAGAAGGAGACACACTGGCTTTGGAAATCTATTTCCTGGGTCCTCAGCTTCTTCGGACCTGGAGGAGGAGATGGCAGCCCGCTCCAGTATTCTTGCCTGGAAAATCCCGTGGACAGAGGAGCCTGCAGGGCTACAGTCCGTGGGGCTGCAAAGAGCCAGAAGTAACTGAGCAAGTAAGCGCAGCTTCTTCGGGAGCTGCAATCATGGGTGAGATTGCGCACGTCCATTTCTCACGCTAGCACTTCATTTTCGGCTTTGTACTCTGTGCTGTTCATGTCATCATTTCTTCTGATTCTACCAAGGGCTGTGCTTGTTTACCGGTCTCCCTGCTTGTAGCTGGGGGTGCCCGGAAGCAGCAGCTCTTGGGGGGCTCAGCGCTGCCTCGGCAGAAATGCCCGTGAGATCAATGGAGGGACACGTGACTGATGGAGGTACCTTCCCTCCCGCAAGTGCCTGCTTTCAGCCTGTGTCCCTGGCACTTGGGCCACAACAGCCAGAGAGCCACTCCTCAGGTGCTTGTGGGGGGCCGGGCCCTCGAACACTCAGCTGACCCCACACGTGGGCCGGAGGGTCTGGACCCACCCCCGGCCCTCGGTAAAGACTTCTTGACTAACTGTAATTTTAACACCCCTCTCAGGCAACTGATCCCTTGTTTTAAGGCTCTCTGAGGAGGCTTTCCAGGCTGACATCCCATTTCAGTATTTCCATAATTGATTATGTGATATTTTATGTTATCTTGAAATTGGCGAGTATGCAACTCCCCTGGGCTTCGGGTGTCTTAGTTTGTAGGCAGCTCTTTGAATGAGAGGACAAGGCAAATACGCTGACCGACTCCTTCCTTATCTCCAGATAAGAGATGTTGGCAATTCCAAAGATAATGTCTCCTTAGAAAACAAGCTTACAGGTGATGCGGTGGTGGGGGTAGGAAGGAGAAAAACGATCTCCTCCTTTTGAGTCAATTCTCTGGGCATATTCATGCTGTCAACACTTTCGGGGGGTGTTTGGGAAGCCCAGACGGGGGACCGACGGAGTGTAACTTCCAGTCCACATCAGAACCTCTCGCTCGCTGGCAACGCCACCTCACACGGTCCTGCGTTACCAGCTGTAGTAAAAGGGAGGGCTTATCTCAGAAGCCTAGCCGCTCTGCGGGCAGCCACTCAGGTGACGTTATAGATGAGCGTGTGAACCAGCACAGGCCTCTTGGGCTTGCCCGCACACCTCCCCACGGCCCAGGAGGTTAATCATTAGAAACCTGTGCTTTCTCATAAGTGCAGCGAGGCTGGCAAACAACGAGAAAAGAAAAATGTGTGGATCTTTCTCAAGCCCACACTGAACTTATCAGAGCCTCTCTGTTGCCCCCTGGCCCTTTATCTTCTCACCGTCTGGCCACGGAACTGTGAGTCCACGTTCCCTCTCCCGGGGCCTTTATTAGAAAATCGACATCGTGAGTCACCGTGGTGTAGCTTTAGGAAAAGCATTTTTAGGAAAACATTCAACTGACGTGGGTCGGTAATTCAGAGTAGACGTGAACCCATTTCCCGTTTCTGATCATTAAATCTGATGCGTCCCGGGCCTCGTACCAGAGACTAGGGGGGAAACGAAGGTGACCGGGATACACCCTGCCTTCAAGAAAGTCACACTCAAAGGAGACGCATCAGAAGGGTCCATCTGTTATTATAACCCCATGTGCTCTAGATGCTGGGGCCACTTAACCCTGCTTCTTTCTTTTTTTTTTTTAATTTAAACTTTTATTTTGTATTGGGGCAGAGCCAATTAACAGCACTGTGACAGCTTCAGGTGAGCTGTGAAGGGACTCAGCCGTACTTACACATCATTCTCCCCCAAACCCCACCCTGCTTCTTTCGTGGGGGGACTCCCCGGGGCTCAGGGAAGCTTAGGAGAACAGTGTGTTTCAGCAGGTCTTAATGTTGTAGTATCACTTAATAATACTGTCTTTTTTCTCAGTAGCTTCTGTTGAAACAACTCTTGGAACAAAATATTTAAAAAGTAGTGAGAAGATTCTTAAGATAACACGTATACAATGCTACATTTAAAACGGACAGCCAACCAACAAGGACCTCCTGCAGGCACCGGGGACTCTGCTCGAGGTCATGGGGCGGCCTGGGTGGGAGGGGAGTCTCGGGGAGAACGGGGACGTGGGCATGTGTGGCTGAGTTGCTCGCTGTTCCCCTGAAACGGTCACAACACTGTTAATCGGCTCTGCTCCAATCAAAATAAAAAGTCAGAAAGTTCATTATGATGACTGCAACATATCTTAGCCTATTTTCTGCTACATAAGTCAATAATAAACCACTTATTATCTATATTGGGCTTCCCTGGTGGCACAGCTGGTAAAGAATCTGCCTGCAGTTCGGGAGACCTGCCACTATTATCTATATTGGGCTTCCCTGGTGGCACAGCTGGTAAAGAATCTGCCTGCAGTTCGGGAGACCTGGGTTCGATCCCTGGGTTGGGAAGATCCCCTGGAGAAGGGAAAGGCTACCCACTCCAGTATTCTGGCCTGGAGAATTCTATGGACTGTATAGTCCATGGGGTCGCAAAGAGTTGGACACGACTGAGGGACTTTCAATTATTATATATATTAAGTCAATAATAAACCACTTATGATCTTAAAGATTCTTCAGAATCATTATTAATAACATCCAGCTATTATTTCTGGACAAAAGAAAAAAAAAAAACAACCCTGAAGGTGGACTTCCATTCGTGACAATGATGACGTTTATAAAGGAATATTCAGAAGACGGGAAAGGAAAGTCAACTCCCAAACAAACCAGCACCAACTTAGCCACTCTTAATGAGAACCTGCTTTGGGCAGGACAGACACACAACTACTTGGCCCCTTTTCCGTCTTTATGAAGAACACTGACGGTTATCTGCAACCTCTATAATAAACTGCTACAAAGTCCAAGAAGAAATGATTTCACATTAACAATGATTAAACAGGCACTAACAACATCACTGAACAAGAGCAGTAACGGCAGTCAAACTCCCCCGTCAATTGCTGCAAAGCCCAACAGATTTATGAGCAGAAGTCCTTCCTCTCTCGGAGGACAACTGAAGTGACTCTCAATCTGGTGTGTTTGCTGGACTGTGTGGCCGCGGGCGCAGAGCACAAGGACTCACCTGGCAACACTCAGCCCCGGGCCTCAGCTCTTCTGCCCCTTTCTACGTTTCTCCAGCAAAGCAACAAAGGATTTTTTTTTTTTCTCCCCTTGGGATCCAAACTCTCTTCCTGGAGAGGGAAGCAGGAGGCAGAGGGGCTTGACTGCAAGGTATCTGCCTCCTGTTTCCACTCCCACCAAGTCCCTTCCATGAGGGTCCCGACCAAGGCTCCATGGAAATCAGGACCGAGGTGAGTCCCCGTGCTTCTCTGTCAAGTAATTCATCACATGAAAGGTGTCGGTCGGTCAGTCCTGTCCGACTCTCTGTGACCCTGTGAACTGTAGCCCACCAGGCTCCTCTGTCCTTGGAATTCTCCAGGCAAGAATCCTGGCACAGGTTGCCATTTCCTTCTCCAGGAGATCTTCCCAACCCAGGGATCGGACCTGGGTCTCCCGCATCGCAGACAGATTCTTAACTGTCTAAGCCACCAGGGAAGCCTCCAATTTATCACATACACAGTCACTAGAACGATCTATTGCAGTCAGGCTATTCCTTCGGACACAAGACTCTTCCACATTCCCTAGATTCCCCTCTGAGGACCTCTCCCGAAGCAGATGTCCCTGACCAGTGCTTGGGGAATGGGCACCACCAACCGGGGTGCCCACTGGCCCTGCATCCAGGAACTGAAGGGTTGAGTGGGCTGCCTGACAGCTGGCAGCCTTGATCTCTGGGGACATGGGCCACCTCCACACTATGGGGGGGAAGAGCTGGGAAACGAACATGCAAGCTGTCAGCAGAGGAAGGAGGTATAACATTAAACAGACCAGCCCTCGATCTACCTCTTGAACGTCTCAATCCATGGGCAGGAGATGCATCAAGGGCCCGAGACCTCAGGAACCCTTAAGGGGACCACCCTGAACCTCGGGCCACAGAGCAGGTGCCCATGACACCACGAGTCATCGGCACAGGCTCAGCAAATCCTCGGTTTGGAAATGAGGGATCCTGTGACTTCTGCGTCAGGCTTTCCATCCAAAACAACAACAAAAAAAAAAACACAAAATTTCTTTCAAAGTCAGATGCTTCTGAAATTGTTTCATTTATCAAAAGTATTCAAGTTCCTGATACACGTTAATTCCCAGAAATGCTGAATTCAATATTCTTTTCTCTCTTTTTAATCTTTTTAAAAGATTTTTTAAAAATGTGGACCATTTTTAAAGACTTCACTGAATTTGTTACAATATTTCTTCTGTTTTATGCTTTGTTTCTTGGCCACAAGGGATGCACGATCTTAGCACCCCGGCCCAGGATTGAACCCACAGCCCCTGCACTGGAAGGCGAAGTTTTAACCACCGGACTGCCAGGGAGTATTCTTTTATTGAAAGATGTGCTAATGCCAGATGTTCAGTGCCACCTTTTTATTTGTATACATATGAGGTAACTACATAAGTGAGAGACATGTGTGAGGCTTGGAGGAAAAAGACTGCATAATGTATGTAACTGTGAAATATCACTTGAGATCTACTCATCAACAGACCACACAATACAATCTAGCCATTTCTTTTAAACAGAATAGTAACTCAGGATACTATAAGAATTTGTCAAAGGGAAGGAAAACTTTTGCCTAGACTTTCCTCTTCCTCTTCCCGCATTTCTAAAAGCTTCCAGCTGAAGTAAGAATTAACTGTAAGCTAACAGTGCGTTCACGGCACCGGTGGGCTCGGAGCAGAGTCTGCGCCCAGTGGTCCTGGTCGTGTTCTCTGTTTAGCTTCCAGGTCCGGCCACACAGAATCATAAGACCTGATTAAGGGGAGCGCCTAAATGTAAAAAGGCCATTTTTATTATGGAACCAATCACATCCCACTGCTTCAAAAGCACATTCATATGCAAAGAGATGGGCAGAGAAGGGGGTTTCCGCCACTCATGAAAGGTGAGCTGGGTCCATCCTTTCCGTAAGAATAGCTTTGACAGGAAAACTCAGCAAGATGGGGTGATTCTTCTGTACGGTCGCAACCGTTTACAAAGTAAAGAAACAGGAATTAGTATATCGATGAATTTCATGGCCAATCCAGCTCCAGATTTGTGAGGCTGGCACTAAAAAGGATGGTCTCTATGGGGGCACAGTGAACCTAGCAGTCCTTCATCTTGTCAGATTATGGATATTTCTCAGCCAGCAGTCAGTCAAACTACACAGATTGGTGCTCGGTGCTGCTGAGACTTGGTTGGAATAAGACGTAATTCTTGTGCTCAAGGAAGTTACAAACCAACCAAGCAAACCTGACATACCCGTGCAAAATAATCAATGCACAAGATAGCATTTAAAGTGTTAGGCTCTGTGGAGCCAATTATCAGAAAATAAACACATGTGTTTGTGTGTGTAAAATATGACATCTTACACACTGTCATGTATAAAATAGACAATCAACAAGGACCTGTTGTATAGCACAAGGATTCCTGTAATGATCTATATGAGAAAAAAAATCTGAAAAAAAATATATATATAACTAAATCATGGGAATATCAGACCAGCTCACCTGCCCCTTGAGAAATCTGTATGCAGCTCAAGAAGCATCACTTAGAACCAAAATCGGAACAATGGGCTGGTTCCAAATTGGGAAAGGAGTATGTCAAGGCTGTATATTGTCACCCTGCTTATTTAACTTATATGCAGAGTACATCATGAGAAATGCTGGGCTGGATGAAGCACAAGCTGGAATCAAGATTGCTGGGAGAAATATCAATAACCTCAGATATGCAGATGACACCACCCTTATGGCAGAAAGTGAAGAAGAACTAAAGAGTCTCTTGATGAAAGTGAAAGAGCAGAGTGAAAAAGCTGGCTTAAAGCTCAACATTCAGAAAACTAAGATCATGGCATCTGGTCCCATCACTTCATGGCAAATAGATGGGGAACAGTGGAAACAGTGTCAGACTTTATTTTTTTGGGCTCCAAAATCACTGCGTATGATGACTGCAGCCGTGAAATTAAAAGACACTTGCTCCTTGGAAGAAAAGCTATGACCAACCTAGACAGCATATTAAAAAGCAGAGACATTGCTTTGCCAACAAAGGTCCATCTAGTCAAAGCTATGGTTTTTCCAGTAGTCATGTATGGATGTGAGAGTTGGACTATAAAGAAAGCTGAGCACTGAAGAATTGATGCTTTTGAACTGTGGTGTTGGAGAAGACTCTTGAGAATCCCTTGGACTGCAAGGAGATCCAATCAGTCTATCATGAAGGAGATCAGTCCTGGGTGTTCATTGGAAGGACTGATGCTGAAGCTGAAACTCCAATACTTTGGCCATCTCATGTGAAGGGCTGATTCACTGGAAAAGACCCTGATGCTGGGAAAGATTGAGGGCAGGAGGAGAAGGGGATGACACAGGATAAGATGGTTGGATGGCATTACCGACTCAATGGACAAGAGTTTGGATAAACTCTGGGAGTTGGCGATGGACAGTTAGGCCTGGCGTGCTGCAGTCCATGGGATAGATAGCAAAGAGTCAGACATGACTGAGCAACTGAACTGAACTGAACTGAACTCATTTTGCTGTACCCCTGAAACTAACACAAAATTATAAATCAACTGTGTTGTTGTGCTTAGTCATGTCCCGACTCTTTGTGACCCCATCAACTGTAGCCCGCCAGGCTCCTCTGTCCATGGGATTTCCCAGGCAAGAATACTGGAGTGGTTTCACCCTAGATAATATACATGTTTTGATGCTATTCTCTCGAAACATCCCACCCTTGCCTTCTCCCACAATGTATGACAAAAACCACTACAATATTGTAAAGTAATTAGCCTCCAACTAATAAAAATAAATGGGAAAAAAAAATAAAATTTGCAGTTCTAAATTAAAAAAAAATACGGAGTGGGTTGCCAGCCATTCCTTCTACCCAATATAAAATAAAATAAAATGCAACAACCTTAAAAACTTTTGAAGCAGTTTCTATGTAAATAGAGTAAAAGATGCATGAGGACAGAAATGAAAAAGTGGAGACCAAGGGAAAATGAAGGCAGGAGAAGAAGCTGAAGCCAAGGACAGCATCAGTCCCCAAACCAGCTCCACAGGGCTGTTCCGGGCGGGGAGGGGCCACAGCCGGGGCCCTGTCGCTGGAGCAGCTCCTTACGGTCTGGCTTGCTTTCCTAGTGCTGGACTCCTGAGAGAAACCTCGTGTGCATTTTCACAGGAGGATTCTTGACGGCACGCAGGCCAGGCAAGGACAGTATCCCGGTCGCAGACAGCACTGGGCTTCACAGTCAGGGAAGCTGACGGCGACGTCAAGGGGGGCTGTGATAATCTGATGCTGAAACTCGACTTTCTGGTGGCCTGGCTTCCAAAGATAAACCAGGACACTCCGGAAAAGGAGGCAAAGTGAAAGTGAAAGTCGATCAGTCGTGTCCGGCTCTTTGCGACCTCATGGACTTTGTCCATGGAATTCTCCAGGCCAGATTACTGGAGTGGGTAGCCTTTCCCTTCTCCAGGGGATCTTCCCAAACCAGGGATCGAACCCAGGTCTCCCACATTGCAGGTGGATTCTTTACCAGCTGAGCCACCAGGGAAGCCCGTTTATCTCCTGGTTCAGAACCATGAGACATTGTGAAGGGAACATTTGGGCTTTACAGTTCAGAACCCTGGGTTCCTGCCTTGCTCCTGGGTTCCGCACCATATAACTTTGGGCAAAGAATTCAGATTCCTTCAACCTCAGCTGCTCTCACAAGCCACTGTTTTTATTAAATGAGATGAAACATAAGTGTGCCCAGCTGGGTGGGCACAGTAGACACCCTACTAATGGTAGGGAAACCTGAAGGAATAACTTCTAACGAAATAAAGGAAGGCAAAATATAAGAGGTGCTAAATGAAGTACGAAGGAAAAATTTCAGGTGATGGAAAAGGGTGATGAATGAGAAATCTTTTAAAGCAGATTAATGTGAAATATTTTCCAGTGCTTTCTGCTAGCAGGTATTGTTTCATTTATGACCACTGCCTGTTTCCTGTGTCGTTTAGAAGTCTCCTCTTGTACAATTAAGGCAACGTTCCTCACATGTCCGACCAGGCGGATGGTCCAGCCATGAGGACAAAACACTTTAAGCCTGGTTGGAAAGGCCAGAAAGCATCTGTGAATTCCATTGTCATTTTCAGAGTAGGGCAACAAGATTAAGATTGTAATCTTCCTCTTCCAGACACTGCCTTAAAGACAATAATGACACCAGCCAGAGAATCCCGGGGACGCTATGGCTCACTGTCTGGACAACGGTGATTAAGGCATAAATGAGGCAAGGTTTTGGCTGCCCTGCACCCCATGAAATGGACTCCTCCTTGGAGTCCTTGGGACACCAGGTGGAGAAGAAAGATACAAGCTCTGTGATGCCCTTAAGTTCTGGGGACGCAGCTTCCCCTCTGTAGACTGCGTTTCAAAGTCAGAAGGAAAAAAAAATAGTTATTAGAGGCTAAAAAATGACCTTGGGTCCTTTTTGGCTGGCTGCTTCAATCAGGCTTTCAGCCAAAGAAAGGAGGAAAGAACCCAAGTGGCCTAAATATCACTCACCAAAAATACAATTGAAATTAAGGCAGAGGCAAAGGACCGGTCCCTGGGGACCATGATGGGAATTCACTGGGCACAAAGGCTGCTGGGAGAATCCCTCCACCCAGTTCCCTAGTGACACAGGAGGACCTGCTCCCTTCCCATGATTCAACTCCCCTCTTAAGGGGGCAGCGCTGAGGGTATGTGAACCTGTGCCTTCAGAGATGCCCAGAAATATGTTCAGAGAACTGGTAACAACTGAAGACAAACCTCATGATTCTACATCTGTAACTCTATTTCTGTTTTGTAGGTAAATTCATCTGTAGCTTTTTTAAAGATTCCTCCTACAGTGTTGGTGGGAATGTAAATTGGTACAGCCACTATGGGGAATGGTATGGAGGTTCCTTAAAAAACTAAAAATAGAGCTACCACAGGACCCTGCAACCCCAGTCCTGGACAGATATCCATAGAAAAACATGGTCCAAAAGGATACAGGCACCCAATGTTCATTGCAGCACTGTTTACAATAGCCTGGACATGGAAGAAACCTAAACGTCCATCGACAGAAGAATGGATAAAGAAGATATGGTATATACATACGATGAGTATTCAATTCCATTGGATATCACTCAGAAGTTAAAAAGAATGAAATAATGTCATTTGCAGCAACGTGGATGGGCCTAGAGATTGTCATGCTGAGTGAAGTAACTCAGACAGAGAAGGAGAAATATCCTGATACTCCTTCTATGTGGAATCTAAAAAGAAGTTATATAAATGAACTTGCAAAACACAGACAAAACGCAGACCTAAATGAAGTTATGGTTGCCAGGGGGAAGGATGGGGGTAAGGGATAGCTCAGGGGGTTGGGGATGGACATGGACACACTGCTCTATCTACAATGGAGAACCAACGAGGTCCTACTGTATGGCACAGGGCACTCTCCTCAGGGTTACGTGGCAGCCTGGATGGGAGGGGAGTCTGGGAGAGAAGGATACATATGCAGTAATATGGCCGAGTCCCTTCGCTGGTCATCTGAAACTAACGCAGCACTGTTAACCAGCCATACCCCAACACAAAATAAAAAGTAAAAAACCCACAAAACTCCAGGAGGCAAGGGTGAGCCCCAAAGTGCGGGATGATTATTTTGAGGTAAACAAACCATTTTTGCTTTGCTTAGTTAACGTTCACTTGACCAGTGCTGAAAGGACCCTTTAGTTCGAAGACTTCATTTTTACAGAGTGGGAAACTGTCCGGGTGGGCTGTGATTCAGAGAAGGTGACTCGGGGGCCAGAAATGGGATGGGAACCCAGGTGTTCTGAATCCTAGCACAGTGCCCAGTCACTGAGCCTCCTTCATACAGGAATTAAAAACAGTCTTTTCTCGCTAAAAGTTTTTATTTTTATTTTTTTAAAATATAAATTGCCTCAATTTATTTCCGGCAAGGAAATACACGAAAGGTAATATAATTTCTCTATTTCAGATGTAAAAAAAGGTTGATTTGAGGAAAAAAAGTCCTTTGGAAACACACAAAAACACAGTCACCCAATGACAGAAGCCTGGAGCTTTTATCTGGACGTAAAATCTAGATAAGAGTTCTTCCTTATTTCCGTGGAAAGACTATGAAGGCAACTTGAATGGAAGGTGAGCTAAGGCCTGGCATTTCCTTAATCCCAAGGGGCTCTGTTCTGAGCCCCAATGGAAATAAGGGTGTGGTTCTTCTGGGTAAAGTAGACCCAAGAGGGAGAAGGGGCAAGGGGGAAAAAAAGAGCCTCCTCGATTCACATTTTTGAAAATCCACAAATTACGATCTGGTATGATTGACATCATTGACTCAACGGACACGAACTGGGGCAAAGTCCAGGAGATAAGCAGAGGACAGAGGAGGCTGGCGTGCTGCAGTTTGGAGTCGGACACGATGGAGTGACTGAACGACAATGACAACCATTAACCATGTTCTTCTCTTAAGACGCAGGCCAAAAAGAACTTAAGCTGATCCCTTTCCCCTAACAGCCCACACCTGACCTCAGAGGATGTGTCCCCGGGGTCAGGACAGAGTGAGTGGCCCCGGCCAGCTGTCTGTGGGGACCACGTTTCCGGGCTGTGTCCCTGGGGCAGCAGCGGGGGTCACCTCCATCAAACCTCTCAGCTCACCTTTGCAGTGATGCACCGGCATCCTGGTACCCCGGGGTCACCACTGAAAGGCAGGGTAGGACCAGAGGACCCGAAGGTGAGCTGAGTCACCACGAAACTCCTTCCTGCAGCTCAGCGGGGCGGGGGGTGGGGGGGTTGGGGAACCCAGGACTCCTCAATCCCCGGAAGGGCCCAGAGCTAACCATGAAGGACATCAGCATCGTCGAAACACTGTTTCCCAACATCGTATCGGCACTGGTTTTGAACAATTTTTCAGTTCAAAGGGGAAAACATCCTACAGAGCTGCACGGTAATGGTATTTGGAATTCACAGAAGCTAGATTTTTAGCAGCAGCATCCCCAGCTCTCTGCACCTGTATGAGGAGGGTGGGCCTTACAACACGTTTCCCATTCCTTTGGCGTGTCTTAGCGACATTGGCCACTGCTCACGAGTTATTAATAGAAAGCAAAGGCCTTCCAGCTGTGACATGCAGCTCTTCTCCTATTATGTCTTTATGACCAATTAGGACTTTTCCCTGCCAAAAAAAATTAACACTTTTTCCTTGACTATGATTCAGAACCTAGAAGATACCGAATAATCCTAACTCACTCCTCCGCTAGAGCGCGCAGAAGCTTCACCCACACAGGACTCAGTCAGGCCGCAAGGTGAGTGGGCCCGTCCCAGCTCCCAGGGGCCCGACTCAGCGCTGTCTGAACCGCAGCCGAGACTGGGCTGATCAGATGGAGGACCCTGGGGTCTCCTTGCTCTTTCAACTGTTCAGAAGGAGCTCAAACACCAATGAACAAAGTGAAGCAAAGTCAGGAGGAGAAAGACCAATATCATATATTTGCACATATATATGGAGTCTAGAGGCTTCCCAGGTGACACAGAGGTAAAGAATCCACCTGCCAATGCAGGAGACTCAAGAAACTCGGGTTCCATCCCTAGGAGGAGAAGATCCCCTGGAGGAGGGCATGTCAACCACTCCAGGATTCTTGCCTGGAAAATCCCCTGGGCAGAGGAGCCTGGCGGGCTACAGTCCATGGGGTCGCAAAGAGTCGGACAGAACTGAAGCGACTCAGCACGCATGCGCTCCTGGGATCTAGAAAGCTGGTCCTGATGAGCCCATCTACGCAGCAATGGGACGCAGACACAGAGAACAGACTTCTGAACACAGTGAGGGAGGGAGAAGGTGGGGTGATCTGAGACAGTGTATATGTTTGTTCCAGTCATGGAAACATATACATTACCATATGCAACACAGAGAGCCAGTGGGAATCTGCTTTAGACGCAGGTAAAGGAGCCTGGCGGGCTGCAGTCCACAGGGTCCCAAAGAGCGGGACACGGCTAAAGCGACTCGGCACAGACGCGCGCAGAGGGAACCCGAAGCCAGCGCTCTGCCAGCCTCGAGGGGTGGGGTGGGGCCGGGGCGCAAGAGCGAGGGGACCTGCGTGTGCCTGCGGCTGACGCGGGGTGATGTGTGGCAGAAACCAACACGATGCTGCAAAGTAACCAAAATGAAAAAACACGGAGCGCAGTGCTCCTCCTGGGGACCTCCTGCCTCCACAAGGTGGGCGTGGGAACATGCGAGGAAACGCCTCAGATGGGGAATCTCACGGAAGCCTCAAGAGGCGACTTTCCCTGGGAAGACGTTTCAGCACGAAAACCCGTTTCAAAGTGGAATTCCACAGACATCCACTTCAGAAATCCCTAGGAGGTGTAATTTTCATGTTACAAAAACCTGACCCGTCTACTCGCCTCAGATACAGGCTTAACTCTCTTTTCCAAAGCAAAATTTGGCTTGAAAATGAGCAAAATGGAGTCTGGGAGAAGCCTACGCGCCTCTAAAGCTGACGGCTCCTTGCTGTGCTCGGCGCAGGGCTGGGGCGGGGAGGGGTTCACGGGTCACCAGGGAACTTCTCTGCGAGCTTGTCACCACGTGGACGGTGGTAACGGGGGCTGGGAGGGGGGGCGAGTCTCTTGGAAACCAAGCCTGAGGCTTAGCAGCGTGCTGAGCGTGTTCCCGTCCAGCTTGAATCTGGAATCTACACTTAGGGAGAAAAAGGAAATGTTTGCTACTGCACTTCTAGAATTCCCATGGCCCATTACTTCCAGGAAGAAGTACACAAAGGTCACATAAATGTTTTACGAGCTGGATCCACTGAGCCACTGCTTCCTCAGTGCTCAGGCAATTAAAGGATGACAGGAACACAGGAATGGCAGCGACTTTTGACAAAAAGAAACACGGATGGGGTGACTCCTGGGTCCTAAAGACCACGCTGAGCAGGTATCATTTAATGAAGAAACGAGCTGTGTTTGTTAACATCCATGTTATGTTTGAGAGCAAACCATCTGTCTATATCCAAATGCATCTAATCCCTCCTTTGGGCTCACGTGATTTAGAGAGAATGCAGAAGAAAAACAATTCCTCACAGTAGAAAAGCAACCCATCTCTTACTTTTTTTTTTCTGAGTAAATAAAAAACAAGTCCCTAGGCACCAAACAGAAGACGTAAAACGAGGGTGTTTGCCCATCCACCTTTTGCCCTGCTAAGAATCCTCAGCTCAGAAAGCTGGCCATCCACACCACCCGTGAGCTGATCAGTTCAAGGAGGGGTGCCCCCACGCGCCCAGATCAATACGGTGAAGTATGGAGATGGATCTCGTCCCGGCCCGAGTGCATTAACGAGCTCCTCTCCGTGACCTTTGCCCGGTGGCACAAATTAGACTCCACCACAAACCACATTCTTCAAGGGGGCCCTTCCGTCTTTGCTGGCTTTTAATCAAGCACACTGCAGGCAGACCTCAAAGATGACCGTGAGAAATGACAGTGCGTCCTCTGTACAGACTAGGTCTTGAGGAATTCGTCCAGGTTGTCTGAGATTACGGATGAGATAGCGTACATGCGTGCTTTGAAAGCGTGTTCTCCCAGGAAGCACCCCTTTCTCCGCTTTTTCACTGAAGCTCCTGGATGTGTCTCTAAGCAGAAGCCCCACTAACAGCCTCACGTCATCCTCATTCTGGAGGTCAAGAGACGCAGCACCTGTGTATCTCAAATGCCACGGCGCCTCCAGTTGGCTGGGCTCTTGTTAAGATACAGGCTCTGATTCACCAGGCTCTGTAGCATGCCTGACAGGCTGACAGTGGGGCGGTGCTGACGGAATCACCACCGCCTGAATGAAAAGTTCTGCAGAGGTCCAGGAAACAGATAACCCCCTCCAAGTGTGAGTGTGTGTGCACACAGTCTAATACACACACACACTCACAAACTGACGTTTGGGGCCCACAAATACGGTGTAAGGAAATACACCCGATGGCAAGGGGTGAGAGCTTTGCAATCTGTCAGGCCTGATGCAAAGCCAGACTCCACCAGCAGCCAACAGAGAAGGGCCGGGCAAAGCCTTAACTCCTTGAGCCTTCCTGGAGTCCAGCATCCACCACATTCCTTTTTTCCTTTGTTTGATTTTATTGGCGTGTAGCTGATTCACAATGTTGTGTTAGCTTCAGGAGAACAGCAAAGCGATTCAGTCACACACAGACATATATTCATTATCAGATTCCCTTCTCACTTGGGTTATCACAGAATATTGAGCAGAGTTCCCTGTGATACAGAGTAGGTCCTTGTTGATGACCCATCTTACAAAAGTACTGTGTGTATTTAATCCCAAGCTCCTGACTTATCCCTAGCCCCTCCCCAGCCCCCTTCAGAGTCTAATATAAATGCTGACACCCTGAACTTGTGGTGGGAGCTCACCAAGCTGGCACATGCCTGGAACTTCGGGCAAGGCCTGTACTCAGTAAATACTCGCTGTGTTTAGAGGACACCGTTGTGCTTCTACAAAAATCAGGCACAGTCCTTCATCCTCAGTTCAGTCATTACTACCACCCAAGAGTTCAACCCAAAATGAAAACCAAAGCACCAAGTCCAAGCTTTCGTCTGGATGGGGTCCCTCCGCTCACTTTCTTCCCTGTCCTGGGGGAGCCCAGACAGAAACTGTAGCTGACGCACAAACCCAGAGGATCTCGACCTCAGGAAGAGCACGCTGTGGTGCCCGGCCACCTCACCAGGGGTCACGGCGCAGGTGAGCGAGCGTGCTGGGGTGGCCGGGGCTGACCAGGGCAGGGGCCCGCTTGCCCTGTGACTCCCACACAGGTCTGTCTGCCCCCACGGCTGCCCCCCTCCACGACAGGGACTTCACAAGCACAGCAGCTGGGAAGGTTTCATTCCCCGGGGGGGGCTGATGTGGAAATTCTGGTTTGGGAAGTGCACTCAGCTGGCATCACACTTTAATTCCCACGAGAGAGGAAATACCCACAGGAGGGATACCTAAACCACGGGCTAACAAGTGCGGTCAGAAGGTCTTCCTGTTTGCACTCGGATGAGACTCGCCCTTTGACCCCTGCCTCTCAGGACTGTGCAGAGGCCCCAGGATGGGATGACATCACTCTCCTGCTGAGTGGAATGTGGGCCGGTGAATTCTGCTTTCACCATTTCTCAGTTCTAACTCCGAAGACATTAACATTGAGAGTTAAAAACTCACAAGAACTAAAGGTCTTGGAGTCCTCGGTCATTTTCAAGAGTGCAAAGGGTCCTGTGATCAAAACGGTTGAGACCTCTGGGACCGGACTTCCCTGGGGGGTTCAACGGTCAAGACTCAGTGCTTCCAAAGCAAGGGGTTTGAATTCAATCCCTGATCAGGGAGTTACGATCCCACGTACTGCATGTTACAGCCAAAAACATTCTTAAAAAAAGTTTGAGATCCCTGCTTTAAATCAGTATGGCATTTTCATAGGAACGTGGGTGAATTTCTGACAAATGAACCTTGCTATGCAGTGAGTTCAAAACTCTCTGCTCGGGTTTGTGGGAGGGTCCTCCAAAGTGACAAAGGCGGGATGCGAATGAGTGGGGGACACAGACATACAAGTAAGTGCTCCCGGGGGAAAGAAGCGGAGAGCCGCACCCCGGGTCCCAGGGTCTGTCTGACACCCCAGTTTTGGAGACCTTTGAGGCTACATTTACACTGGGCCCATCTGTGGCTTTGAATCTGGCAGTGGTGGTGTTGGAAATATAGACAGATCAGCTGAAAAAGAACAAGTGGGAAACTGTAGTCGCAGAGGAAGGAGGGAAGTTAATTCCACCTCGAGCCACTGCGGAAGCTTCCTGGAACTGGAGTTTAGCCCAGCTGCGTCTGATGAAAGCAGTGAAGGGCTGCCCACGCGGGCCCAGCACAGCGGTGGCTGTGTGTGAGCAGCTCCGAGTGTCTGGAGTTGGGGAGGGACGTGAGAAGGCGGGGGTGATGCCTCCCAGTGAGCGGCAGCTTTTTCTGCACAGGCCGTGGGCCCCTGAGAGCAGCGTGATGAAACCACACAACCTGGGAAAAGAGCTGGAGGGGCTGTGACCCCAGGAGGCCTCTGCGCGCTGACGTCGGTGATGAGCCCATGTGTCTGGAAACAGCGGAGTCTGGGGGAGAAGGTCTGTGGGCAGCATCTCCAAGGACGCGCAGCATGAGGAGAGAGATGGCAGGGGAACCGGGCCAGGGGAACCGGGGAGGAAGCGATCAGGAGTGGCTGCAGGGGAGCTTCAGGGGTGCAAGAGGGAGAGCAGGCACCGGCCGGAGGGGACGTGGCCAGGCGCCGGGAGGCTCTGAGCCGCGGGAGCATCTCCCTGCGGGGTGGGGTGCGGCCCCCGTGGACCCTGCAGATGCCCGCAGCAGAGCCCAGGGTGTGGGGACCCTGTTGGGAACGGATGCGGCTCGGGAGATGGGCTTTGCTTTTTGAGAAATGGAGTCACACCTGCCTGCTGGGGTGAAGGGCCCTGGTGGAGGGGAAGCTGGAAAAGCTGACGGGCAATGAGAAATAACAGGAGGAAGAGAACCTGGGAGACGAGAAGGGACCCTCGGGCTCCACAGCAGGAAGAGGGGCGCCGAGCTAAAGGCACAGCGGAGAGCGTCTGAGTGTGTGTGTGTGTGTGTGCATCTATGGAGAATACCTGTAGCTAAAACAGGGCAGGTAGGTCGGGGCTAAAAACGAACTCACCTGCACAAACCCTTCGACTTCTTCAGAAGCTGCAACCTGCCTGCCCTTCGCTTCAGGGTCCCCAGTTTTAACCCAGGTCAGGGTTGCAGAGAAAAAACAGGGACTCACATGTGCTGAGACTTTCTTCTCCTCCGGGGACTTCTATTATTGCACTTGCCATATTGTAAAGCAATTACCTAAGGGTTTTTTTTTTTTAATTTCTAAAAAAGTTTCCGGAACTCATTCTCTCCCCGCCCTCCTGCCCCTCCATTAATAACAGACATAATTATTCGGCATAAATAAGCCTGTCTGACATGCTATGTACGGGGAAGCACAAAGTCACTGAGCAACTTAGGGGAGTGCACCATACTTGACTCCCGCAGTCCTTTTCCTTCCCTCCAGCATCTGTCTCCTGACTGCGGAGCTGGACAGGCTGACGGCCTCACAGCTCCCCTCCCCTCCCTGCATCCTTCAGTGAGGACCAGAGACAGCAGGCCTTCCTTTAGACCCAAGAGATGCAGCGAGAGCCATCCAGATGTGAGAGAATTGTCTTGTAAAGGTCTGGGCAACTTAAGAGCAGATACGAAATGCATACAAATAAACACACCTGCTGGCTGCCGATCTACACCAGGGATCTCTCTACTGCAGAGCCCTGGAGATGTAGTTCTTCCTGGGGGACAGCCTTCTCTCCTCTTCCCCCACCCCCCAAGTAGCACTGGTCCTCTCCTCCCTGCCCCTGCCAAACCTCACCGGTCCTCTCCCCACACCTCCCAAATAGCACGGGCCCTCACATCTTACACATATGTAAGATCTGAGGATGGAGACCATTCCATCTCTGTGCATCCAGGTTCTTGCACAGTGCACTCTGCAAATATGATTTCACTTAATTTAAAATTACCACATCAACAGTACATGATCCCTATTTTATAGACAAGGACACTAAAGTTAAGTTCCCTTCCTGGGAGCATGTGACCACAAGGCGGCAGATCCAGGATCTGAGGCAAGTCTGACTCCAAAGCCCATGCAGGATGGGTGGTCCAGTGGTGAAGAATCCACCTTCCAATGCAGGGATCATGGGTTCCATCCCTCCCTGGTCAGGGAGCCAAGATCTCTCGTACCACCGAGCAGGTCCAAAAGACAACAAAACAAAACAAAAACAGGAAACAGAGGCCATGTGATGAGGCCTCCGCGGTGATGAGAGGCAAAGAACAGTTTACTCAGTGCCCAGCAACAAGCCCAGGAATTTGTATCAAACGCAGCACCAGACGTTCAGGTATCAATTAAGGAAAGAAGAAAGGGATGTTTCCAGATCAGAGGTAACTCACCCTGGAGCCTCCCTGGGGCAAAGTCCAGATGCTGCTGCCTCCCCTTACCTTCAAGTCATCTGACCTGGAACAAAACAGCTTACAAAACGGCCTGATGAAAGAACTCTTAAATAGTGTTACTGAACTGAACTTGGGTCCCCTGCTGGCCACGCAGCAGAGCCAGCCCGCTGACCCCAGGCTGTGGTGAAGGAAAGCACAGCGTTTATTGCAGGGCACCACGTCAGGAGAATGGGCAGCTCGTGCTCAAAAGACCGAACTCCCCACTGGTTTTCAGGGGGCAATTTTTAAACCCAACATTTAGGGTGAGGGCTTCAGGGTGTGTGACTTTCTCCTGATGGCTTGGTGATGAGGTAAGGGGTGATGTGTGGGCAATCCTCATACTTTGTTTTACCTTATTTCCTGACTGCTTTTTGTCACTGTGTTGCCTGACTTCCCTAATTAGTAACTGCTTGAGTCTGCTCTTTGGAAGTCAGGGAAGGCCTAGGACACTAAACCCTTTTCCCACAAACATGAATCAGGGGACACAGAAAGGCTTTTGTACCCGGAAAGGCCCTGAAGGGTCCTGTGGTGGTGGCTTAGCCACTAAGTCGTGTCCAACTCTTCTCGACCCCATGGGCTGCAGCCCGCCAGGCTCCTCTGTCTGTGGGATTATCCAGGCAAGAGTACTGGAGTGGGTTGCCATTTCCTTCTCCTGGGGATCTTCCCCACCCAGGGATCGAACCCGAGTCTCCTGCTCTGGCAGGCAGATTCTTTACCCCGAGCCACCTGGGAAGCCGAAGGGTCCCACTCAGTTTAATATCACATTTTAGCACTGCTCAACCCCGCACTATCCTGTGGCCGATTCTCTTGGTGAGTATACTTGCTTTCCTGTTAACATTGTGTACTAGTAGGTATAGTACACTTTGATATTGCATTTTGTGATGCCAAAAATGTTTATTAGGCTTATATTATCAAATCAATGAATTAGAGAAAGTATCCCAAAAGGATTGATGCATTTTTAATGAAACCACATAACTTACGCAGCTCTGGAGAGTTACCAGTCAAAGTCCACAAGTGGGTATCATTCAGCTGTCACAGGAAAAAATATTTCTGGAGGTTCTATCCGGCTTTAAAAGCATTGTTTACCTACATGATATTCACCCTTCTCTGATTCATCTAATAAAGTTACTATTAACTTGTGAAAAAAATTATTATTCTCCTTAATCATTATTGCTCCTTTTCACCTTGACTCTGAATGTCAAAAGGGACACTAACTGTTAAAATTATCTCTGAATACAGCCAGGGAATGTACTTGAAATCATACTATGCACTGGATGGGGAAGCTGCAGGGTCTCTTGAAAACTTAAGCAGAGGGGGAGCAGAAACACTCCATGATTTGGACCTTTTAATCCTTGATTAGGCTGGCTTGTGAAATTACAAATGCTTTTATTAAGTCAGTGTAATTACTCAAAAAAGGTTCAATACCACTAAAATATATGTAAAACAAATTTCTCAAAAGGAGGGATGGTGAATCTCTAAGTCCTAAGATGTAACTAGACACAACTGACCTTTGAGAAGTATTTACTGAACGAAAGAAGGGACCGTAAAATTGTCTGATCAACCCTATGGCAATTCAACTGTTCGCTTATGACTTCAATCGTGTAAGTGTAAGGAAATCGGATTTCATGTCGCTTTGGTAGCTACTGTTGGTCACACACAGGATCCAGGCTTTCATTCTCCAGGGTCTATTAAAGGTCTGTACAGGAACCCATAGAATTCATAAAAATTCATCTCATCACTGAAATGGTTTAGAAACTCGGTATAAGCACATATTTAGATTTTAAATTATGTTTAAAGTTGCTAAGAAAACGTAAATCTCAGATTACACTGGCGTCGACAATTTAGATAACAAAGAAAATATTCATTACTCTAGAAGCCCCTAGAAAAGGCAGCTGGAATTAATACTTTAGGATGAAATTGATTGATTTGAGAAACAGAGTGAGTTGAATTATAGTATTTATCTCTTTAAAAAGTCCTTCTTAAAAAAAAAAAAAAAAGCCCTTCTTACTGTCCTACCCTATTTGCAGGTAAATCTAAATTGTTTATGTAACATCAAAATATAATGACAATAAGATCACAATATATGTTTTGTGTTGTTGATAGTCTGATATTTGTAACCCATTGTCTTATTTAAAGTTACCATTAGAAATTTAAGTTCTGAAAAACATCTTAACTGGTAGAAAAACTGTGACTTTTTAACCTTTAAATGAAAATAAATGCTACTCAAAAAATCAGAATTTCGAGACTGAAAAACTTAAGAGACATATAGTCTGAGTTTAGTTTCTTAGGGCTTAGATAGAAGAGCCATCCTAATTCCAGAAAAAAACATATATAGATTCTTTTCAGATAGCTTGCATACATTTTTAGATGAAAAAACTGATTAATAAATGTAAAAGCTTTGTAGATTCACAGCAAGTGTTTTGGGGGCTTATGTTGAAAAGCTGACAACAACTAATTATACAAATCTGACTGGACTAATCAATTACTCAGATCAACATTAGGTGCCTATTATAGACATAAACACGGGAATTATATCTCCCTTAAGTAATGCACTAAAATCATGAGCCTAAAACATTCTAATATGAAATGTGATGGTATAAGCAGTCTAATTATTAAAAGTCCTTCCAAGCAATGAATTGACTTTTATGCGAACATTAGACACATGAAAGACACTTTTTTGTTTCAGTTTGATTCCTATTTTTGTAATTTGCTTTATATTTTTATAACAACAAATGTCAGTGAAATAATTAACTAGTACAAAGGACTCTGGTGCAAAACATCTAATTTGATGATCTCCTAACCACCACAAAAACATCATTTTTTGTTACTTAAGGAAATTTTTAGAATTGCATACATGAATATGATTATGATTTCTAGAATGTAAACATATTGATCTTTTAAAAAGTGCATCTGTGGTATCCAACTCTGTTCTCTGCATCTTTCCCCTAACCCAGGGGTATTCTTAGAATAATGATAACAAAAATGTCCTCCTACAAACAAGCTTTCCAGCTGCTTGTCAAATATATGCTGTTCCTTCCTCCAATGAGGACTCTGGTATTTAGGAAAAAGCAAGCTCTTAAATACATTCAAACCAGAGGAAAACCAAAAATAGAAGCAAACAGACACCTGCTGACGAACAGTGACAAATCCCACTGACACCGCAGTGACCCCCAGTTAGTCAAGATTTAATTAAGGGCATAATTAAGTCAGTGGAACGGAACGCTAATGAGTGTTTTTTTAATACGGGTAATTATACGTAAAAATACAAAGTGTGATGGAGACTTAAATATATCATTAAAATGAACCGTATAGAATAACAAACAGAGGGCAAAGTGTGCCACTTCTATTGCGGTGAAGCAAAAAAAAAAGTTGAATCAGTCTCAGGTTGAATAATACTCGGGCAAGTTTATGTTGGCTCCATGCTGGGAACATTTGTTATTCTAATTTTGCAACAATAAGCGACTACGGGTATTGAGATCCTGTTTTCAATGCAGATTCCATTGGCTTTGAAGTCTTTCTGCGGTTAGCGTTCTGTCCAACTGCAAATGAGCAATTAAGAGACTGTTTGCAAGTATGTGGCTTCCTCGCCGGCCTTCTGGAAGAGTCCATCTGAGCGGGAGGCCGACAGATGCAGGAGGTGGGGGCTCCTCGCTAATTCAGAGTGAGCTCCTATTATGTGAGAGTCTTTGATCTGATCTCTGCCTCAGGCAGGGACAGAACCCACAGGGTGGGGGTCTGCTGGCGGGGAAATGGCACGGAGGAAGGGGGAAGAGGGCTGAAACGAAGTTGCCAACTCTGCAAAAGGTGAAAAGGAGGCGTTCCGGTCACGAGCAAAAAGTCTACAGCCACCACTTCATATTCTGTGACAGAAAACACCCCGGTGTGGTTTGGGACCTGCCTTTCTGCTGGGATTATTTTATCCATGGTCCCCTTGATTGGTTTCTTGTTGTTTAGTCCTAAGTTGTGTCCGACTCTTGGCGATCCCCGTGGACTGTAGCCCGCCAGACTCCTCTGTCCATCGGACTTCCCAGGCAAGGATACTGGAATGGTTTGCCATTTCCCCCTCCAGGGGATCTTCCCGACCCAGGAATTGAACCCGCGTCTCCTGAATTGGCAGACGGATTCTTTACCATTGAGTCATCAGGGAAGCCCATAGGGACCTCATCTATCCAAGGGAGATCCCACTCCCCATCCAACTAACTCTATAATTGGAGGTTCTGATCTTAAAGCTTTCCTTTAAAATAGTCAGGGCATCTTCTTCCTGTGGGTCTCTCGAGTCTGGTCTAACCTGAACTTTTACAATATTCCAGAGGAAAAGAAAAGAACATCTCTATAAGCCTACAGTATTTTCCAGGTGGCTCAGTGGTAAAGAATCTGCCTGGCAATACAGGAGATACTGGTTGATCCCTGGGTTGGGAAGATCCCCTGGAGAAGGAAATGGCAACCCACTCCAGTACTCTTGCCTGGGAAACCCAATGAACAGAGGAGCCTGGTGGGCTACAATCCAAAGGGTTGCCAAGAGTCAGACATGACTTAGAAACTACACAACAATAATATAAGCATATTACTAGCAGAGCCAATGGTCAGACACGGTATCTTTCCACTGAAGGCCAGGCTTGAGGGTGTCTGAATAAGCACTGGGACAATGGTGCCTTGTCAAGTATACGTGAATTTGCAGCATGGCTGGGTCTCTCACATAAAAATTAAATTCCTATTGGTACTTATATATTATCAGATGGGTTGCCCAAAATTAACTTCTTATAAATCCCAATGTATCTATGACGATAATTAGTTTGCCTTTGACAAAGGTATTCAGCATAAAAATGTTCCCAAATGGAATTTTGACACTGTATATATTCACCAAACACAAGGGCACTAGAACACAAAAGAACTGGAAAGAAAACTCACCTTTTGTTTAGATGGTGAGTTTACAGAGCTCATTTTTCCTGAATGCTTGCCATAAAAACAACCACTATCTCTGACAAGGCTCATATAACAGTTATCCGGAGTTATAAAGTTGAAGATTTTGTATGGACACACCCCACAACTAGAGTTAATAATTAATTGCAGAAGACTTGCACATTAAGGCCTACCAGAATGCCTAATATTCTCATGACCATTAAATCTATGAATACTAAGAGTGACTTTTGCAGCTTTAGAATCTTTAGGACAACTTCTCAGAGGTGGAGAGGCACTGGTTCTATTACTCTGGTGCCCAGTTCAATTCACAAAAACCATTTGAGCCACGAGATAAATTTTTTGGTTGCATTATCCGGCAGTTCTCATCGGGCAAATCCATCACTGCTCTGTGTTCTCTCCCTTCCCCAAATCAACTCAAATTTTCTGAACAAAATAATAAAGCAGACGAAGGAAGCCCTTTATTCAAAGCTTAGGGGTGGGTGCAAAATGGAAAGCCCGAAGCTCTTGGTGGCCTCTAATGAGATCCTAATGGCGGAGCATCTCCCTGGGTTCGCCGTTTTGTGTTTTTCAAGATTTTTTTGATGTGGACCATTTTTAAAATCTATTGACTTTGTTATAGTATTGTTTCTGCTATCACGTTCTGGTTTTCTGGCCGCAAGGCGTGTGTGATCTGAGCCCCCAACCAGGGATCGAACCTGCACTCCCTGCATGGGATACGAGGAGTCCTGACCACTGGCTGGCCAGGGCAGCGTCCCCAACTAGTCCAGGTTCATCTCACACGACCCTCACACAGGTCTATACCACCATCCCTTCCACGCTCCTCTTTTTCGGGCAAGGCTGCCCGTATCAAGTTCTGCATGAATGAAGAGAGGCGTCTTTCACCCCCCACTTGCCTCCTGGTTCAAAAGGAACTACTAAAATAGCAACAGCATTCCAGCCGCAGCCTGGCAGGCGGCTTGCACATGTCCCATCCTTGCTCCCCGGGCCCGCGAGAGGTTGGAGAGCTCAGCAAAATTTTTATGTACGGGAGCGGGCCCAAGGAAAACTCAGCCGCCATAACCAATTGTGGACAGGGGGGTCATCTATCAGCAGACAAATGCAGGAACTCCAGGATGTCTCTCCTCAAATGAAATAATATATCTTTGAAAGCCAATGCCCGTTTTAGGCCCGAGGCCCATATATCAAGGCTGAGCGGCTGGTGGAATCGCTCCAGGGCCATTAACCTTCCACCTGTTTCCCCTTGTCCTTCAGGATGAGACCCTGCCCTTGGTTTTACTCCCTTCCCCTGTTCATCTTCCGACAGAGTG
This sequence comes from Cervus canadensis, assembly GCF_019320065.1. Taxonomy (NCBI): domain Eukaryota; kingdom Metazoa; phylum Chordata; class Mammalia; order Artiodactyla; family Cervidae; genus Cervus; species Cervus canadensis. Next base: position 1,937,096 of record NC_057398.1, read on the forward strand.
TAAATGTAAAGCAGCGGGCCTGTGAAATAATTCAAGAGCAATGGACCAGGCGCACGGTTACAAATCTCTGCCACTGGCACTGTGACTTATGCAGGCAGTTTGTCACACATGAGCCAGGTGACCTCTGTGACATAACAGAGAAAAATACCGCCGGAGATCAAAGCCGGGATGTGGAGCTCTGCGGACCCTGCTCCTCGGACGGGGCGGGCTCTCTCGGACCCCAGCGTGTCCCTGATGCCAATACCATCTGCTCCAGAGGGTATGGAAGGGAGGGCGGGGCGCCCTCATCGGGATTGCTGCTGTCAAGGGGAGCGGGGGACTTTCCTGTAACATCGGGACTAGAATTTCTGTGTTCTGGAGAATGCCTTAGACTGGCTGGGACTGCCAAGAGGAGGCAACATCCATCTATCTAATTTGACCTGAACACAGAGAAGTTAATAGAATTCGAAAAATGTAAAAGGGCGCCCATGAGGAATGTGTCCGCTTGAGAACTTAAATGCTGCGGCTGTGACGATAAAAACAAAGTTTTACTGAAGCTTATAAATTTGCTGGGTGAAAGCAGGTGAGTCGATTTTTTGAGACTCACGTGACTCATTAAAAGAAACTGCACACATTTAGTGATGTATGTATCCCCCGAAAAGATAGCTCGCTAAAGGACCAAGTAAGATTACCTACATGAACGGACCTTACAAAGTCCAGGAATTCCCTGCCAGTCCAGTGGTTAGGACTCTGCGCTTTTACTGTTGAGGGCCTGGGTTCAGTCCCTGGTCAGGGAACTAATATCCCACAAGCCACATGATGCAACCAAAAATTTAAAAAAAAAAGTCCAAAGCTTTCTCCAAATGACATTCGAATTTAGAAAAATGTTGAATCATCCATGGGTGGCTTAGAAATAGGGAGACCTACACTGGGAGGAAATTAGCAGTTAAAACATTCTTCAATCTGCTTTAGGATTAATTCCTATTTTGTACTTCTGTATGACGAGTTATGATTTTCCCCAGTTGCTCTGTCCATTCCATATTCTGTGTAGGGCACAGAAAATGAACAGAGCTAGAAATGGCCCTCCCTAGGCTCCTAGTCTCTTTGGTACATACATACTTAGTAAGTCGCTTCAGCTGTGTCTGACTCTTTGTGACCCCATGGACCGTAGCCCGCCAGGTTCCTCTACCCATGGGATTCTCCAGGCAAGGATGCTGGAGTGGGTTGCCATGCCCTCCTCCAGGGGATCCTCATGACCCAGGAATTGAACCCATGTCTCCTGTGCATCCTGCATTGCAGGTGGATTCTTTAACACTGAACCACCCGGGGAAGTCCTTTGTTAGGAGCATTTAATTTTGAATTCTTCATAAATTAAAAACAACAATAAAAGTCTCGATTCGCTGATTGGGAGATGCAAGCAGACCTCAGCTCATTCATTTCCTGCTCTGAAGCGAGACCTTGGCCGGGACGTGTGACACCCTCTCCCCCAGCAGTGCACACACACTCTGGGCTTTAGTTGACCAAGTAATGTGAGTTTCCATTCTTCAGGCAGGCTGACACCAACATCCAATCTACCACGTGGAAGCGTTAGAGAATAAAAACAGTTAACCTAGATAATAATTTTGAACGTTCTGCTGCTAAAGTTTTGAGCTATTTTTAAATGCCTCATCAAGTTTTCACAAAAACATGAAGCTACCCAGTCACTGGATTCTTAACCTGGGGCCCTCTCCCTGGGCTCCAAGGGGTCTGTGAAGCCCCAGGACCGCTCGCAAACTCCTGCTCATGCAATTTCCTGGAAAGAGTCATGATAATCCTCATCAGATACTCACAGGTGCCTGTGATCCAAAAGAAGGTGAATAAGGATTGACAGAAAGTAGAACCTGAAGCCCCACTGTTGGTTTTATCACCAAACAAGAATCTGGAACTTCGAGAATTGAAAAGGCCCCAACGGTCACCCAGCCTGACCCACCATCTCACAGATGAGGCAAGGTAGGCTGAGATGAGGCTGCCACAAGGCCACGATTTTAAAAATCACAGTTGGTGGAAGGAGACCACAGACGCCTGCTTCCAGCCTAGGACTCCTCTATGTGCGATCGCAGCCTTTCTTTCCTTTGGCCGTTTATTTAAAAGTCAGATTTTGTTTCATATTCCCTGAAATAATTTTTCTGTGATGCGGAAACCTAATTATAAGAGATACCTATGTCTTTAAAAAAAACAGAATATTTTATAATTATGGCCTTAGGCATCTACTGTTATGAATAAACATGGAAAGACTTTCCTTTGCGGATTACAATTTGTTTTGATAAAAACAGCAGTAGAATGATGGATATGATGCCTTGAATTCTTGTTAGGTTTCCTTCCTGAAAAAGATGTGAGAGTGTGTGTGTATGTGTGTGTGTGTGTGTGTGTGTGTGAGACAGAGAGATAGATAGAACACAGTGGGCCTAATTTTTAAGTAGCTTTGTAGTACCTATTTCATTGTAAGCATATTTTAAGCTTTTTTATAAATTAATATTTAATTTGCACAGATAAAACCACTGTCTCTTACGGTAAGCGTGGCTGCTCCTTTGGAATAATCATGAAAAGTTCAAACCAAGATCATATAATGCTGCCTATTAGCAATAAATGTTCTACTTAATGTTTGATTATTTTGAATTCTCTATGCTTCCAAATTATGAACAAAAATAAGAAGCGAGGCAGGCATTCATTTCTCTGAATCCTCAGATAAAAGCAAGGCACTGAATATTTCCAGTAAATCACCTAAAATAGTCACTCCTTTTAGAAGGAAACGCTGGACCCCAAAAACGGAAAAGATACTCTAATAATAAGTTACCCTAAAAATTTTTTAATCCATTAATGGTCTGTGATTTAAAACAAACAAAAATATGATCAGCCTGCAGCCAAAAAAAAAAAAAAAAAAAAATTCCTGGGCATGAATCACTGCTTACATTCTTTTCCATCCACAACAATTTCGTTTGGGAAAGTTGCCACAGAGTATCGACAGTGACAAGAAATGGCATTGTCCCGCGAACATCTGTTTCCGACACCCACACTGATACTGCAGGCCGAGGCCCCGGGCCTGCCTGGTCTTCACAAGTTGCCACAAAGGAACTGGAAGTCACTGGTACGCTGAGGTTTTATTATTGGAACACAGGAAAACTTTATCATCATGCTGGGAAGTTCTGTATCTTTTGAAATATTGGAACCGGGGCTATGTTAGCACATTAAACCATGCGGAAGACTACTTCTGAAGAAAAGGAGGAAAAAAATGGTTTCTTGTCTATTATGTCCTTGGGTTGACGTTCCCACTCAATCTTCATATAACTTCCTTACCCACCCTCAACTGAAAACTATTTTGTTTGCTAAAGATGGGACTGAGTTTTGCTTCTTGTAAAAATTGAGAGGACCGAATACCAAAGAAATTCTAAGCCAAACATGATAAATAAACACTATTGTTTCTTAACAAAAAGAAATCAAATGAAAGCAGAAGAGCTTTCATATACACTTTGATTTTTTTTTTTCTCTTTCTAAATTGAAACTACCATGCTTACATTTACTGGAAACCTGGAAACAGGGGGCTCATGAAGGCTCCTGAAGAGAGAATTCTCAGCTCAGTGCGAGCTGCTAAAAGGAGGGAGGCGAGAGCTTCCGGGAGAGAAGCCAGTGTGAACGGACTGCAGGCAGGGTTGCACCCTGGACACCCTGTGCCTTTGAACTTGACCCTGGGCTGTCAGGGTGGAGCTCTATGCCAACCTGTCAGTAAAGGGGTAAGGGCACAGGACAGACCTCCTGATTTCCCCCTTTTCTCTGTCTCTCTTCTGCTTTTAATAAATTCGATATTGGAAGTCAAAGTTATTCATCATGGTAATTTTAAATGGTAATTTGTCTGCTCAAATCCTTTGCATACCCCCAATTAATTTGAACATTGCCAAAGCAATAAAAAGAGGCTTCCCTCTTTTTTTGTGGTCAAACACTGATTCACTTATATGAACGGAGGTGCTGAGTGGGAAATGCAATCCATGATTGACTTGCATGTTTGTTTAAGTGTTTCATTCCATCTAAAAAAGAGGGGATATATGTATAACTGATTCATTTTCCTATACAACAGAAAGTAACACAACGTTGTAAAGCAACTATACGCCACTAAAAATTAATTTTAAAAATGTTTCATTCTAAGAAGACATATTGCTTGGGACTTCCCTGGTGGTCCAGGGGCTAAGACTCTGCACCCCCATTGCAGGGGGCATTGGTTCCTGGTCAGGGAGCTAGATTCCACACGCAGTAACTAAGACCTGATGCGGCTAAATAAACAAACATATAAAATAAATATTTAAAAAAAATAAATAAAAAAACATATTGGAACATATTCCATAAGATGTTGCTCACCCAGTTTGACAATGCACAAAATAGGCACTCAAAAAATACTTGTGGAATAACTCAGTAAATCACAGTGCCAGCTATCCAACTGAGGATAAGAAAATAAATTTTTACTAGACAGAAATAAATTTGATATTTAATTTGCCTAAGAAAGATGATCTCTTTCACCAGAAAACACATAGTTTGTGCATTAAGGAATCTGCTTTTTCTTTAAAAGTGATCTAATAGTAACACTAATTGCCACATCGTCATAACTCCACATCCTGAAAATCACCACAAATATAACTACTTCAGAAGTAATTACTATCATTGCTACCTATGGGAAAACATATCTGTATTTTGGAGGAGTTATCATTTCTTTTGATTCTGGACCACACTGATCAAAAACCAAAACCAAAAAGTACTTGAGATTCGTGTTTCTGTCACTTAATCACAGTTTTATAGTCAGTTCTCAAATAACTACACTCATCATTAGTTATCAAAAAAGAAAAAGAAAATTAGCAAGCAACAAACTATTTGTGCCTTTCCCAGATGGCATGGTAGTAAAGAATGGGTCTGCAAACGCAGGAGATGTAAGAGATGTGGGTTCAATCCCTAGGTCGGGAAGATCCCCTGGAGGAGGAAATGGAAACCCACTCCAGTATCCCTGCCTGGAGAATCCCGTGGACAGAGGAGCCTGGGGGTCTACAGTCCATGGGGTCGCAAAGTCAGACACGACTGAGCGCACACAAGGACAAGTGCTATTTAAGCATGTGAATCTTTTGTTATTAAAAGTGAGACAAATTAGAAATTTGTTCTATGTGTCATATGGGACAAGAGTAGCCTATGCTTATATTTTCTTTTATTCTTTTCAACCCACTTTTATGATGCTATTGATTTCTCACCAGACCCTTGGCAGATAAGCAAGTACAGCCGCCTCCATCTGTTCTTATAGATGAGGCAGCCTCTGAGATGGAGTTGATTCAGATGGCCCCGTTTTTATAAAGCTTTCTTCAGTGCCCTTAAGAGTACAGCTCTGCCCTGCTTTTTTTTTTTTTAAACAAACATTCAAGCTTATTTTTACTTCGCTTGTTATTACCATCTTGGCTTCACAGCATATGGGACCTTAGTTCCCCAGTCAGGGATCGAGCCTGTGCTCCCCTGCATTGGAAGTGCAGAGCTGGCCACCACCAGGGAAGTCCCTGCTCTGTATTCCTGCACAGGACCATCTCTATGATGTATTCTTCATCAGCTCCAGGTCTGTCCCCCCAGCCACGCGTGGTCTGTGGGCAGGAAGCAGGTTTCCTCATTTACCTCGGAGCCCCACTGCTTCATGTTGCACCTGGAGGACAGGGAGCTCGACACACACTTGTCACGTTCATCAACCGGCAAATTGGCACAGGGACGCATCCACAGATGCTCCGCCCCGGAGCTCAGAGTCGGTGGCCCAGGTGATGCTCAGACCTGACTCCCGGTCAGGGCTGCCCACCACCCCCTCCCAGCTTCGGTCACATCACCTGATCCCCTAGAGAAATAGTGTGGGAATAACCAAATAAGTTACCAAGGCAAGCCCTCGGTGCAGATTTTAGTAAGGAAGTCGAGATAAGATTCTTCATCACACCTTGTGTCACCCGGAGGAAATGTCGGCCTGCCAATTTTACAAACATGCCAGTAAAAAGAATTTCCTTGGCAAATGGACAGCGTGGAAATGTCCTTTTCAAAAAATCAATTAACCCCCTAAATTCATGAGCTTGCTAGAAATATTTCCTACTCCATGGAATACAAGGCTCCTGGAGAAGCTCTTCCCCTTTCTATTTCTGGAATCTTCTTTTGTTCATCCATGCTAATAATAGTGACAGAGCAGGGGGGTTATTTATAGCAGCACGGCTCTGTGAACACTATATTCATTTATGTTTCCTCTGTTTATTGTTACCTTACCTTTCTGGTAATTAAAAGTGCCCCCTCCAAGATTGTATTTAGTAACAAATCACCTGTAAATAGCTTTTCTTTTAATATATGAAAGCTTATATTTAGACTCAATAAAATATTTCACTCCCATTTCCTATTAACTAAAAACAGATTTCAATGGTGGTGGGGGGAGGGGTGTGTTTTCTTTTCAAATTTTATATGAAACGTTATTATTTGACCTTTAAACATTTTGATTAAAAGAACCTCACTTCATGTGGTAGCTCATGTATCCTCAAATCATTCAAATTTTGTCTTTTGATACTGAAACAAAGTTGCTATTATGACTAACCACAAAGAGTTTATTAATAAACAGACTATCATTTAAAAACATATCTGATTACTATACAGTATGATAAAAACTATAATATTAAAAAATGCCTCATCTTCTCCCTCACTTGCCCCCAAACTGCTTGCTGGAATACAGTCCCTATAAATGGTCCCATCTAGGGATCCCCTTTTGTAGCCAATGGGTTTTCTGGTATAAAAAGCACCCAGAATCAGTAAGATCAATTTTGTCAGATTTATTTCTACTATTTCTTTACCTTGATTTAAAAAAAGTTTTCATTTTATATTGGAGCATAGTTGATTAACAGTGTTATGTTAGTTTTAGGCATACAGCAAAGTGATTCACTTACATACATACATTGATCTAGTCTTTCTGAAATTCTTTTCACATTTACTGTCTTGGTTTTTGATGAGTTAGAGCCTATCCCTTTAAGAGTATTTCCTCGGGAAGACAGTCACAGCAAAGACGAGTCTGTTTCTTCCCTGTATCTGAGACAACATACAGGCGTAGTCTGTCAATCTGAACCAGCGTCCCCTCCATGGGGTCCTTTATAACACAGCATAGACTGTTTTAATCACAAAGTCAAAGTCAGGATAGTCTGGGTACATGTATTTTTAAACTGATCGACTCTCAAAACATTCAGGAAAAAAAAAATCTGCTAAATACTGTGCCTGGCTCTGTCTAGGGGTAGGTGAGATGCTGAATAACAGAAGTGTACCAGCTCCTGTGGTCTTCCTTAATATCAGCTCTGCTTTCCACCAGAGTCTTAAATCCATGAGAATGGAGACAATTGAGGTTTGTTTTTTTTTTAATTGAAAATAGTATATTTCTCAAAAACTAAAAATAGAACTACCATATGACCCAGAAATTCCACTCTGGGTATATATCTGGAAAAAAAAAAAAAGGAACCCACTAATTTGAAATAATACATATACCTGTGTTCACAGCAGCATTATTTACAACAGCTAAGACATAGAAACAACCTAAGTGTTCATCAACAGATGATAGATAAAGAAGACCTGGTACATATATACACAATGGAATACTACCCAGTCATAAAAAAGAATGAAAATGTTGCCACCTGCAGCAAATGGATGGACTTGGAGCACATTATGCAAAGTGAAACAGGTCAGACAGAGAAAGACACGACATATATGAGTCTAAAAACTACAACAAACCAGTAAATAAAACAAAAGCAGAATCACAGACCTAGAGAACACACCAGTGGTTACCAGTTTAGGGGAGGGGGTAATATAGAGGTGAGAACAAAGGGTTATTCTGAAATTACATGAAATCGTGTGTGTGAAACTTCTGAAAACTGCAAGAGGACCTTAGAGTAGAAAGAGCCGTTTATTCAACATAAAAGTGAACCAGGGGATCCCCTGGTGGCTCGGTGGCAGAGAATATGCAGACTGCTGAGCCCACGCACCCGAGAGCCCCCGCCCGCAACAAGAGAAGCCCGCACGGCAACCAAGACCCAGCACGGCCGAAAATAAACAAATAAGATGATCTAAATGAAGAAGTCATTTTAAACAGTAAAGCAATATTACAAGGGAAAAAAGAAAACGGTCTATTTAGAGAAACAATCAGCAGTTAAAGGACTCAATCTCAAAGCTCTCTTTTAATTATATATATATATATTATATTTTACTTCTCTGCTCTAAAACTGATCAGACTAACAGAGTCAGGAAAAGTGGGAGCAATTATGTAAACATTTACTCACCAATCTCAATATGGAGTAACTTAACAACTGGGTTTGTCCTCATATATGAAGGACAGACTCCGACACCTCTGCTGTTTCAAGGGCCCTTTCCACATGTTTTTACCTAGTGTTTTACTTTGATGAAGTTAAAGCTAAACAGATACTCCTTATCTCAGAAACCTCTGTAAAATGTTACATCTGAGCAGCAAAGTGCTTTTGAACCTAAGCTAATTATTGATATAGTGGGGTTTTTTCCACCTCCTGAAGTGAAGTGCATTAGGGCTCAAAACCTCGGAAAACCGGACTGCTAAAATCCTACTTTGTGGATCCAAGCTCCTGTCTGGGAAAGTGTTCTGTGCGGCACATTTGATTTAGAAACCAAAGAACATTAGTCTAAATGGTTCTAAAAATGATGTGACTGATGTCTAATTTCTTCTCACCAGGTAGCCATCTGGGTAAATTGTTCCTAACCAAAGAAGAAAATGGCTCAAAAAACCAAACCAAAACAAAAAAACTCATAAAAGAATAGGAATCTGGAAGAGTAGGTAGTTCGTTCTCATTTCACAAAATAAATTCATTTCAGTCAGAACCTACTGTACAGCACAGGAAACTCTACTGAGTACTCTGCAATAACCTATATGGGAAAAGAATCTAGATAAGAGTGGATATATGGATACGTATAACCAATTCACTTCACTCTACACTTGAACTACAACACTGTAAATCAACTATGCTCCAATAAAAAATTTTAAAACTACATTCATCCTCACTCTTTTGTTTCAAAGGATGCCAACGAGTTTCTCCTCTGCCTTACAAATTCTTCCGGAGTTCTCCCACTTACTATCATCACTGCCCAGTTTATAGTCACAAGGGAGCGCGCTCCTGCAGAGAGTCGGCAACCCGAACCAGCTCTAATCCAGACCTATGGATACATTCAATTTCTACATCAGATTTTCTGTGAAATGTTACTATGCAGAAACAGTCCACGAAGTCTCCTGACTGATCATTTTATTAATAGGACATTCTTACAGTTTACTCAGATATAAAATCCAAAAGACACTCCAAAATATGACTTGGCTCAGAGTTTGCTGGACTCCCTTCCCTCACTCCCTTCGTCACGCCTCAAGACAAAAGTTCACAGCGAATGCACAAAGGGGCCTGTTACCCATCCATTCAACCAACACATACTCCTCTGGTTCCTTATACAATAAGTTATTTATTTCAGGTTTATCAATGTATTTAGTTGACATACCAAATTCTCTAAGATACTTAAAGTGTATATTGTGATAATTTGAGACATCTGTATCTTGGTTTTTTAACATTTTTATTGGAGTATAGTTGATTTACAATGCTGCGCTGGCTTCTGCTATACGGGAAAGTGATTCAGTTACACATGCACGTATCCCCCTCTTATTTAGATTCTTCTCCCGTGCAGATCATCAGAGTGTTGAGTAGAGGTCTTTATGTGGTACAGCAGGTTATTAGTTACCTATTTTATACATAGGAGTGTGTATGTCAATCCCAATATCCCCCTTATGTTTCTTGAGGCTTCCTCCATTTAGTTAATTAGCATCCATCGCCTCATTTCTTTCTTCATTTTTGTTTTGGTGAGGACATTTAAGTTCTTTTGCACAACTTACATTAGCCATACCACCACACAAACAAAACCCACTTGAGAAATTCACTTCAGTGTTTTAAAGCAGTAATTAGAAGTGAGAAAAATTCACTTTTTAAAAACTTCTCAAAACATTTTAAATTTATTTTGAACACTGAGCTCTCGAAAGTAAACTCTTCACCAGAACCCTCTCCAAGATCCCATTTGAAAGCCAGCTGGGAGGTAACCACTCATGGACGCAGGCATCGGACTGAGACCCAGTGAGAGTCTGTCTCCCAGCGTTCCTTCCAATGAATCCCTGCAGAATTCTAGTCTTTTCACTCAGATGTTTAAGACTGGGTAAATACGGACTTCCCCGGCGGTCCAGTGTTTAAGGCTCCACGATCCCAAAGCTGGGGGAATGGCTCTGTCCCTGGTTAAGGAGCTAGAACCCACATGCTGCATGGCAGGGCCAAGAAGTAAAACAATTTAAAAAATAAAAACCATTTTCTAAAAGACTGGGTAAATAAAATCCAAGAGAAAATGTATGATTCCTCAGTAGTTGACTGCACCATTCCTCTTAAGAATAGAAAAACTGGATTTCTGCAATAGGAGGCTCTTCAAACCTTTACATCCTTCTTCACGTCACCAGAGGAAACCCTTCGCCCTTCTCAGCAGGTCGCTATGACACCTACATGGACGCACACAGTACGCCTGTTACTGGAGAGCGCGGATTCCTTACGAATGCGTCAGCCAAACTGACATAAAACGCATGGCACTTTCTATTTAAACTGGTCGGATGTGTGCGTGAGACAATCTTAGGACAAGGGGAGTGGCGCCGTGGAAACAGGAAGATGCGTGAGCGCGGCCGGCCGAGGAGTCCAGGTGAGAAGGTGGACCAGCGGGACAGCACCCGATGCTCTCACGCCGACACTGCAGCTACGACCTGAACCCACTGGCAGGACTGCCGTCGTCGTCCCATGCCCGGCGAGGCGTCATTCTTGGGAAGAAAGCTCGGTAAAGGTGTCTGGGCTTCTTATCTGTGTTATTCAGAGTGGGCGGTTGTGCAGTCCCTCAGTCTTCAACTCTGTGTGACCCCAAGGACTGCAGCACTCCAGGCTTCCCTGTCCTTCACCACCTCCCGGAGCTTGCTCAGACGCATGTCCATTGAGTTGGTGACGCCATCCAACCATCTCATCCTCTGTCATCCCCTTCTCCCGCCCTCAACCTTTCCCAGCATCAGGGTCTTTTCCAATGAGTCAGTTCTTCGAATCAGGTGGCCAAAGGATTGGAGCTTCAGCATTAGTCCTTCCAATGGATATTCAGAGTTGATTCAATGTGGGCGATCTACACTTAAATCCTATTTGACTACGGTGTAGATTTTTAGCTTTATCCCCACCTCCTTCCTATCCCAGTGACATCCTATGCAGGAAATTCCTTATCGGAATAGAAACCAGAGGCACTTTTACCTGAAATGAATGAGCTTAAGCTTCAGAAAACTTCCCAACTGCAGAGATACTAGACGAAATAAACACCAAGGTGTTTTTCAATGTCAAGAAGCAAAGTATGCAAGGTACAAGCAGTGGGATACGAAGTCCTTTCGGAGTATCAGGAGATGTAAGAATTATAATACATGAAACCCTCATCGCTGTAGGCAGGGTATGATCCTGGTACGTCAGGCATACTCATGTCCGACTCTTTGCAACCCTACAGACTGTAGCCCGCCAGGCCCTCTGTCCATGGGATTCTCCAGGCAAGAATACTGGAGTGGGTTGCCATTCCCTCCTCCAGGGGATCTTCCCTAGACAGGGATCAAACCCACATCTCTTACATCTCTTGCCTTGGCAGGTGGGTTCTTCACCACTGGTGCCACCTGGGAAGCCCCTGGAATATCCATGCCCATCTATAATTTTGTACATAAATCTCTGGATTTGTTTTATAATCCAAACCTGGCCTGCACCGTGGGGAGAGAAGCGTTGGAGAGACTGGAGCTTGGATTATCTCTGTTTACTATAGAAAAGAAAGTGAAAGTTCTTAGAAAAGCAACAAAGATAATAAAAGGATTGGAGATAAAGCTTCGGTAGAATATTTAAAATACCAAGCAATTTTCTCCTCATAAAAAAGAAAAGGCTGTGGAGGAAAACAAAGGTTGGTCCATGTCAAGGAGGTGACTCAAGCTTTGGGATCAAATTCTTCTGACAATTTTAAAGGTCTGATGGTCCAAAGCTCCCTTCCGCCTTCTCAGAAGGGTGAGTCACGTTGGCCAAGCACCGGATGTCTTCAGCCATTCACTTCCCTGAGATGCCACTCCGATCGAATTTGCAACCTGGTCAGTTTCTGTTGGCAGAGGGGTTCAGTCTTACCCAGACTCCTATCTTAATTACCGAAATACATTTGGATCCCTTAAGGAGAGAACATTGGTAAAGTTTTCATGTAGCTGCATCTCAACAAGCTGTGACTCAGTTAAGAGATTAGAACCAAGCCAAGGCTGCCCTCCTGTCTTGATTTCACTGATCGGGTGGTGACAGTCGTGCAGGATGAAGGGTTAAAGTTGCAAATCAAAGAGCGTCTTGCCGGCTAAACTCTGAGGCCGACTGCATGAGGGTGTCAAGAATCCGGGTCTCTGGGAAGAACTTGGCTTCTTGTCTTCACGGGATGTAGCTACAGAGCGTCAGAGGGTCCCCAAGGCAGCATCTCAGGACCCGTCCCGGCATCTGCATCCACCTGCTCCAGGAGCATCTCAGGCGCTCTGCAGGCCCTGCTCCCAGGGATGCAGGTTCCCCTTCCTTCTCAACAGTGGCTCTCAGTGGCTCAAGCCAACAACCCAAACTGTGTTTGTCTCATCTTTTTCTCTGACAGGCCCTTTCAGCAAATCTGTCCGCTTTACCTCAACCTGCGTCCCGAGTCCGTCCACACCATCACTTCTCCTGCCCCATCATCACACCGTGTCTAAGCCACTGGCCTGCTGAACCTCCCACACTCTTTCTTGCTTTGTTCTGAACCACTTCCCACCTGTGGCCAGAGATGCTTCCCGTAACGAGGATGCAGTGAAGACACTGCACTGTCTAAGATCTTCCTAAGAGTTCCCGTCCCAAACGGCACAAAATCCAAGCCCTGCGTGGGCTGGGCCTTGCCAAACTCTTTGACTCTGTGCTCTTTGGCTTTCTTCGTGTTTCTTGAAAATACCAAGCTAGTTTCCACCCCGGGGCCTTTGCACTTGCTCTCCCTGTGTCTGGACCGTGTCTCCAAGCTTAGCAAGCCTGGTTCTTTCCTGCCGCTTAGGTTTCAGTTCAAGTGCCCGCTCCTCATGCTGGCTTCTTCTGATGCCCTCTCTCCCAGACTTTCCTCGCTCATTTATTCTGTTCATGCCATCTTCCCTGTCTGTTTACCGCGTGCTTCCCTCCCACTACAAAGTGAGCATCAGCAAAAATGGTGTCCGTGTTGGTCTTGTTCACGACAGCGTCCCCGGGTTTAGAACAGGCCTTGTCACTCCGTGGATAATTTCACTTTTTCGGCCTCGCCACGCGGCATGCGGGATCTTGGTTCCCTGACCAGCACTGGAAGCATAAAGTCTTAACCGCTGGATCTCCAGGGAAGTCCTCTCAGTGGGTGTTTAATTAACATGGACAGAGTGAATGAATGATTTGAACAAATAATTTTAAAAGCTGGTAATGTGATCGCTCTTGGTCCACTGGGCTAGCTGAACCCTCTCACCAACACTGTCAATATAAACTGATTTGGTGCCTTTAAATCAATGACTATCAAACAAACAGCAATAGATCTGTCTACGGTGAAAAAGTTTACTGGTCAAAATACGAGTTATACTGAAGGAATTTTCAAATGTCACATGGGTTTAAATTAAACATGAAATAAAAACCAGAACCTTGAATATATCCATGTCACCAGTGACTAGAATTTACCTAGAAGAAAAGGCCTGTTGGAAAGAACAGCAGAAATAACCAAGTATATATAAAGGACTTTATACCTTCTTCACAACAACAACAACGTTTAAGCAATACATAAAGTCACTGAAATGCATTTCCGCTAACTACTGGAAAAACAAACGAAAACGACACCAAAACTGAATTCAAAAAATGAGACAGAAAAAAAAAAAAGCTTGAATAATAAAATATTTTTGAAAACATAAAAAAAATAAAGCTTAAAATAAAAAATAAAGCTTGAAAAATAAAATAGTGGTTTTGAGATATAATAAACATATGAAAAAAGTAACTCCTCCCCCCCAAAAGAAACAGTAGGCATGTAGGTCCAGTGGCCACCGTGTACATTTCCAGCCCCTCTGCATCACTCCTCAACTTCCCCCGGCAGCTTGCCTTTGCCCAGGACAAGATCCATACACAGGAGCCCACGAGACTGATCTAGCTACCTGTCCAGTCACCTCCCCCCACGTTCACCTTCCTGGGAAAGGAATTACGCAGGTGCCCCAGATTACGGGGCCCAGGCCTTATGCTCTCTGCACCAGCTCCTCTCTGCTGGAGACACCTCCCTGACCCCCTCATGTCCACCTGCTCATCTGGCTGGCATCTCCTCCTTATCCTCCAAGACCTCCCCTCCCCTGACCAGCCTGCTCCAGCTCCACGCGGGGTAAAGGTGCCTCCAAGAGCTTACCCTGCATTCTCGGCAAACCTTCCTGTCTTGGTACTAGACATCACTGGACTACTGCCAACGTACCCCTGGTTGGTGGTGGTTTAGTCGCTAAGTCGTGTCCGACTCTGCAACCCCATGGACTATAGCCCACCAGGCTCCTCTGTCCGTGGGATTCTCCAGGCAAGAACACTGGAGTGGGTTGCCATTTCCTTCTCCAGGGGATCCTCCTGACGCAGGGATGGAACCTGGGTCCCCCGCACTGCAGGCAGATTCTTCAGCAACTAAGCCACGGGGGAAGCCCCAGACGTATTGATGGGGCGCTTCAAATTCTGGGCTATGTACAGTTAACGGGATTATAGAAATGGTGCTTCACTTTCCTCATCTGTACTTTCTTCATCCACATTATTTATAGCTAAGAATAAATAAGACTCTTGAGAGTCCCTTGGACTGCAAGGAGATCCAACCAGTCCATCCTAAAGGAGATCAGTCCTGGGTGTTCACTGGAAAGACTGATGCTGAAGCTGAAGCTCCAATACTGTGGCCACCTCATGTGAAGACCTGACTCATTGGAAAAGGACCTGATGCTGGGAAAGATTGAGGGCAGGAGGAGAAGGGGATGAGAGAGGATGAGATGGTGGGATGGCATCACTGACTCAGTGGACATGAGTTTGTGTGAACTCCAGAGTTGGTGATTGATGGACAGGGAGGCCTGGCGTGCTGCAGTCCACGGGGTCTCAAAGAGTCGGACACGACTGAGTGACTGAACTGAACTGAACTGAAGAATAAATAAATATCTTCTACTATTCACCTCTGTCAACTGTGGTTATATGAAATTGTCCAATGTCATTTTTTACATGAAACATTTATTTTTAAACTTCAGTGACAGAATTAAACCCAAGTTTTATTTATACTTTAAGATGCATAAAATGCCCACGTGCTCATTTATGCAATTCGCCACTGCTACTACAGACCCCTGCTGTTTCCCAGGGGCTGGCTTGCTGGCGGTGAGAATTCAATCATCTCTTTCAGTTTCACTATCGTTTCAACCACCAGTGCAAGCGTCGTCACACGTAGCCGCACAGGCCTCCAGAAGCAGGGTCCGCTGGGGGGCCGGGTGCTGCTCCTACTTGAATTGAGCAAAGCGGCCCGGAGGACACGGCTGGTGTCAGGGACAGGGCGGGGGGAGCCCACCGGTCCTGTCTGCAGCACAGTAGGAACTCAGGAAAGGCTGGGTGAAAGAGGGCGTGAGCAGGTAAGACACAAATGGATAAAATCTCAAATCTGCCCTGATCCTAAGTCACAGCTCATCATTGACACCAGAAGTGTTTCACCAATGGCTAGGGATTCAAGCCTTCTTGAATTGATTAGATTCTTGAAGGATTTCTTTAGAGATTCACTACTAAAGAAAAAATACGCTATGTCCTGGTGAATGAAAGGCAGAGGCATAATGTGTTCTGGCTCTTTTCAAAAGCCAACCCTCAGCTGGACCCATCCAAATCCATGACTGGAATGAAGTTATGTTTTCAAGCTTGTGACATGTCATTGATAAAACCATAAAAGGAATTCTCTATGGTCGAATAAAACTCCTTTTGAAAACATTCATAACCACAAATCCCAATACATGAGCGCAAACTATTAATGCTTTTAAAGCAAGTCAGACCCCACAACAGTGACGGCTATTGTTTCCACGCTAAATATGTGGCATGAGCTGAACCTTATATAAACGGCAGTATTTCTGCGCCCAAGCATCCCTCCTTCATTTCCTTGCCAACCAGATCCAGAACTTTTTTTTCTCCGAAACTGGAGCAAGAATCAATTAAAATGTATAATAATGTGTTAACTAGCTAATACAGCAATTAATGCTAAGGGGCATTTCAAGCCCCGAGTTTTTAGCAACAGCCCTGTTCTTTCATGCCTTCTGTCAGATCTGTAATTGAAAGAATACCGTGAGAGAAGCCTTTCATCAGCTCCAAGAGTTACATTTCCCGCTTTGATAACCGTACAAGGAACTCTGAGGCACTTCAAGCTTCCAATTACATTTGATTAGCCAGTCAAAATCATCTAACAGCTTTCATCACCCAAAGGAGAACTTTTGAAGAATTCTGTTGCCCACACTTCTGCACAAACACTAATCTATATCATTATTTTACAAGGGGAAATGTAATATTTAGTAACTTTTTAAATTAGGCAATAAGCAAAAGCCTCTTATCGCGACTTTGGGATCAAAGAAGCGCAGTGGTGGTGCTGAGACGTGTGAGGTAAAGGGTTTGCGGCGAGTTCAGAGGAGGCAAGATACTCTGGTCAAAATGGAACAACAGTTCCTAGACTCTGCTAACATTTCACAGAGCACGTCTGAAAACAGGGTATGCACGCAAAACTCTTGTGATACAGAAGATCTGCCCGGGAAAACCACGGGGAACCTGAAACCTACGTGTACGTGGAATTGTTTCCTACCAAATGCATGTGAGTGTGCAACCACATCAACTGCATCAACCACATCAGGGACACTGCTTGAGAAGTCCCTGAAAACACCCTCCTGGGAATTTTCTGATGACCAGTTAGGAATTTAATATCGCTTAAAAGTGAAGACAGGGTGTTTTCAGCGCTGCCTTGACCCACCCCCACGCCCCTCCCCATCTTGAGTGTATCCCTGCATCACAGACCTGATGTCTTCTGTGTTTCATCCTCTGTAAAAATGTGTTTGTAATTTAAGGGAAATAATTGCCCTGCTCGCCCAGGTAAAGCATTCTGTAAACAGGCTATGTAGAAATGTGACTGTCATCTCACAGGAGGTGGGCCCGCTGCACAGACTTTAAAAAGCGACTCTGTGAGCCACGGATGGATGGAAGGCCAGCTACCTCCACGCTCCCCAAATGAATGACGGAAGGGGTTACCCTCTGCCTCTGCAACCCTCGTCTTGTGCAATAGAAGACAGACTTTAGACCCGTTGCCCAATTAGTCCATCTGCCACGTCAAGAGAAGGCCTTCTTACAGTGTCAGAAATCGGATCACGGTTGGTTGCAAAGTTAATCCTGAATGTTGTGTAATCCTGGGGACATTTCTAAATATCCGGGATACTGTGGCGCTCTTTTAATCTTCACGGAGAAATGGAGCAGCAGGCCCTACAGTCCTGTGCCCTTCGGATCTGTACAATTTCTCTTGCAAGCGTTTGGCTGTTCCTTCCAAGGGTGCTGAATGTGAATAACCCAGGCTTGGTCCTGGGAGGTTGGAAATGTGGCGTTTGAAAATGACTTCCAGGGGACTTCCCTGGTGGTCCGGTGGTTAAGAATCGCTTCGCAACACAGGACACATGGGTCTGATCCCTGGTCGAGAAACTAAAATCTCACATGGCTTGGAGCAATGAAGCCCTCAAACTGCAACTAGAGAATCTGCGCACTGCAATGAAGACCCCGCATGCCGCAGAGAAATTCCCACGTATCGCAGCTAAGACCCCACGCAGCCAAGTAAACACTGTTTAAAAAGAAAGAGCAAGATTTCCAGGGAGGAAGTAAAAAGGCAGGGACACATGGGCAGCCCTTTGCAGACTGTGCAGAGGTGTTGCTTACACAGTGTAGGTGGGCATGACAGGGGTCCCCACACGCCCCGGTCAGTCTCCTATGCCCTGGCCCTGGAGGCTGACCTGCTTCTGCAACAGGAAACCCCACTGCATGGAGGCCCCTCGCCCGGAGACAAGGCCACCCAGACGTTCCACCGACAACCCACGAACGCTGCCCACTCCTGGGTTCACCGACCGGACCGTTTCTCCTGTCTTCTCCACCTGCCCTCAGACCTCCAGGGCTCAGCGGCCCTCCTGGCCCACCACGTCCCATCTGCAGGGAAATAGACATGCAGCCCCGGACGGGGCGGGCTCCCGGGACCCACAACGCCGCAGGCGCCTCTGGGGAGGCAAGGGACCCCGGGGGAAGGAGGAGAAGCCACGTGAGTGAGCAAAGAGGAGGGGCGTCTGGGTAGTTAGAAAGGAGAGACGGAGGTGAAGGAAAGGGGAGGAAACCAAGAGAACGATACAGCAGGTCAGAGTGTCTGCAGAGACCCTGGCCGGGGCCCCGTGCGCCGGGGCCGAGCTCCGCCCGGCACGTGGCGAGGGAAGACCCACAGAGGAGGCGGGTGTTCAGCGTCAGGTATTTAAGAAAGACCCAGGCTGGCAGAGGGATGCTGCAGACCGCGCTGTGCTCGAGGGCGGGCGGCATTCTTGGGTTGGAGATGAATGTCTTTAACGTGAACAACAGCACTGACGTGCAATTTCCATGCAGCCATTCTGCAAATGGATGTGGAGCCCGCAGAGATCTGTATGATCGACTTCCCGAGCTGCAGGAGAATAAGTCAGAGCAAGTCATCCTTCACTTGCCCTGGAAAGTAGAAGGACCTATTTTACCTCACAGGTTCAGAGGGCAAAGTCCCTCAGAAGTGTGTTAAGGAGAGTCACACACCAGTCATGTTTTCGGCGTTGTCACCCACTACCCAATGCGGTGTGACAGCGGACATCGTCGGCAGGCTGGGTCCCGGGGCTCGGGGACAGAGGAGCAGACGTTCTGGACTTTCTGTAAGCTCTGTGAGCAGTCCGTGTGTCCTGCTGGGCAGACGTGTGCAGGCTTTGGACTGACCAAGGACCCAGGGGAGTCTCAGCAAACAGGTGTGGACCAGCTTCTAAGCAGACAGACTGACACGCTGGCATGTACTAGCCATGTGGTCGGAGCCAGAGCTGGGCACTTGGGGTGGGGTGGGGGTGGGTGAACCTGCCCGCCGTCCCCAGGTGGGGAGCACCACCCCCCTGCTGACCCTCCGGTTACATACGCTTTTACAGATTAAGGTTTAGAAGCTCTGGAGTCTGCAACCAAAGGCAAAGTCCTCCTCTTCTCCGGTTCTATATTCCAGCCCTACAAGGTCACCTCCAATTAAAAAAAGAAAGAATTTACCTGTTCTTGGGCCATTTTAAGAAATGGCTCTCTGTAGCTGAAGAAGAACACAGGTCCTTTAAGACCCATTGTAAAATGGTACTGAGATGGGCCTAGTTTACAAAAGACCGCCAGATGCATTTTTGCATTTTTGGTTTCAATGACATCATTAGTACTTAATAGCCGCGTGACTTGGGGCAAATCGGGGAAAGTCTTTAGGTCTCGGAACCCCAGCTGCACACGGAGAGCCAACACGCTGGCTGCCCAGGAAGTCACGAGTATTAAATGGGATACAACACTGGTAACGCGACTGACGACTGTCTGACTCACAGTAACAACTCAGTGAGTGGGGCTGCTATCATCATCTGTTGTCCAGAGTATTTTCTGCTGACCCTGAGCTCTCCTTGAGCTCTGTCCTACTACTGTAGCTCCAAGCCCTGGGGGCAGGTCACCTACTGAGCTTCCCCCGCATCTGTGTTTCTTCCTCCATCCCCCTCATTCCCACTTCCCATCTGCCTCCCCAAGCTGACTGAAGTGCCTCGGTTAATTTTGCCAGTGACAGATGATTTGACTGAAAAAAGTTTGGTGGTTTAAAAACCCAGTTAGCAAAAGTACAATGAGGTGATACCTGACTCTGGTCAGAATGGCCGTCTGTAGAGCGTCTACGAACAAGAATGCTGGGAGAGCGTGGAGAAAAGGGGACCTCCCTACATCACCGTTGGTGGGAATGTAAACTGGCACAGCCGCTGTGGAGAACGGCACAGAGGTTCCTTAAAACACTAACTATAGCCACCTGCAGTCCCACTCCTGGGCGTCTATTCAGACAAAACTGTAATTCAAAAAAACGCATGTACCCCTGCGTTCACAGCAGTGCTATGTAAAACCTCCAAGACACAGAAACAACCCAGATGTCCATTCAGAGAAGAGTGGATGAAGAAGGGACAGGACGTGCATACGATGGAGCACTAGTCAGCCGTGAGACAGAATGAAACCAGGCCCTCTGCAGCGACGTGGGCGGGCCCAGAGATGACCACACTGACTTAAGTGAAACAGACAGCACATGATCACACAGTGTGGAATCTAAAACACGACAAGAAGGAACTTTTCTGTGAAACAAACTCACAGACACAGAGGACAGACTTTGGTTTCCAAGGTGCGGGGCTGGGGGAAGGATGGATTGGGAGCTTGGGATTCTCAGGAGCAAACTATTATACACAGGGTGGACAAAAAAGGTCCCACTGTATATAGGACAGGCAACTGTATTCAATATCCCATGATAAATCAAAATAGAAAAGAATATGAGAAGCAATACATACATGTATAACTGAATCACTCTGCTGTTCGGCAGAAATGAACATAACATTGTCAATCCATTATATGGGAATAAAGTAAACTTCAAAAAATTGTGAAATAAAAACCTAGTTAGCAAACTTCTATTAACCAGTTAACTCTGTGTCTCTCTGGATCCAGAAGGGATGGACGGACGTGTCCTCTGGAAGGACCACTTTACGTGATAACAAGGGTCCAGGGTTTTCCCCTGCTGGACAAGAGGGGACCGTGTCCCGCTCTCCCCCCCCCAGCAGGGAAGGAGCGGCCCAGACAGGCGCCTGAGGAGAGGCACCCAGTCCTGCAGCAGGCAGAGTGAGCGGCCAACCGGAGGGGCCTCCGCCCTCCACCATCTGACCGTGAGCAGAGCCAGGGAGATGCCCATTTTCTCCCCACCCTCACTGTTCACTCCTGACACCTGACAGCAGCCCAGCCAGTTAAACACAGCGTCCCTGGTGTGGCGGGCCTCTCCCATGCCCCCACCATGCCGGCAGGTAACACACAGATTAACAGGAACAGGAAGCGCGTCGGGTATGTGAACAAGCAAACCCAGCATAAAGCCACGCTCATCTCTCCCACCAAACTCCCTGGCTTCCACCCGACTGCACAGTAACTACTAGTGTCTGGTCACACGGAAACCCTGAGTCTAAACAGAGTCTGCAGCCTATAGATGTATCCTCACTGAATAAAGCAAATGTGATGCTTTTAAGGGTTTCCCTGGTGGCTCCGAGGTAAAGAATCCACCTGCAATGCAGGAGACGCAAGTTCAAACCCTGGGTCGGGAAGATTCCCTGGAGGAGGAAATGGCGACCCACTCCAGTATTCTTGCCTGGAGAATCCCATGGACAGAGGAGCCTGGTGGGCTACAGTCCATAGGGTTGAAAAAAGGTCCAACCTGACTTAGCGACTTAACAACAACAATACCTTAAAAGGAACCGAGAGGGTGGAGCATCTAGCACTCCACAGTCGGGGGGGTCATTTCCGTCAAAGAACAACACCTCTACTTTAAACAGGTGTTGATGGAGGAGAGCTGATTCACCCGGCAGGCAGTGACCAAGAAGACTTGAATGGCTACAGGAAGATTCCTCAATCAGTAAGCGACACGGGTGTAGGAACACGCAAGCCTGGACAAGCATGGACAGCCAGAAGGCTCCACATCTCAGCACCAGCAACCAGCCCAGGGGCTCTGTGCCAGGAGGAGCCACAGACGCAGACGTCTGATGCCGAAGAGCCCCGAGTCACAGAGTCAAACCTGCAGATTCCAACCTTCCCTCCAAACTCAAAGGCAGCAGAAAACTTCCATGCCCTCCCCCAGGGGAAGAAAAGCCAGTTTTCCGGTTTCCTCGTAAACCTACGGAAGGTCCATTTATTTCCTTCTGATCTCTTTTTGAGAAATAGGTTTCATGGTCAGAGATGTTTTCATTTACCTTCGAATAGAAATACTTCTCCCCTCTTTATGGGAAATCACATTAAATGCTGATCTTCTGCTTCCAGGAGGAACTACTTTGCATCCAAAGAAATGAAAACACAGGTAAATAAAGTGACAGACTGTAATTCTGGGTACACGGTCCTGAAAGCTCAGGCAGAGGCAAAAGGGAGCAGTGAGTGTGTGCGTGCACTGGGCTGTCTGACTCTGTGACCCCATGGACTGCAGCCCACCCGGCTCCTCTGTCCGTGGGCATCTCGAGGCTAGCATGCTGGAGTGGGTTGCCATTTCTTTCTCCAGGAGATCTTCCCGACCCAGGGACTGAACTTGCATCTTCTGTGTTGCATCTCCTGCATCGATTGTCAGGCGGATTCTTTACCGCTGAGCCGCCTGGGAGGCATTAAAGAGAGCAGGAGGGCAGATACGGCAGGTAAACACACACACAGACAGAAACGAAGGGCTGAGCAAGTCCACTAAAGAACACGGCTCCAAACTGGGGCAAATCCAGCAAACTGCAAACTGCAGACCTGTGTTGGTTGGGAGAAGAGAACTGAGACTTGGGAAAAGGGATCTAGGGTGTTAACGATAAATAAATTAAAACTCTGCTCAAAAAGCATCCGCACCAGAGCAGAGAAAAAAGGGCGGCTGGCTTTCGAGAAAGTGGCTGAATTCCTTTGGCACAAACTCCCTGAGCCTCTGAGCCCTATTTTCCACAGAAACACTAGTTATGCGTTTCAGTCAGGATTAATTTAGACTTTTTTTATTCCTCCATGTATGAGACTCATTCACAGAAGGGAAGTTCTTCTCCATCCATTCCCAGAATCCTCTGAAGACATCTGGTCTCATTAGACGATCAAACAGATCTTGCAGATTCATTAGTTGTTCAACAAAGTGGGAATTACTTGCCCACTGCTCTTGCGTTTGTGAGACACTCAAGACACAGATGAGAGAAAAATGAGCGAAGGAAAAAGGGCACCGTCTTCTTGACTTGCGACGATAGCACTTTCTGCAATGCTGGGCAAGGGGGTCTGGAATTCGCTCTTGATTTCCAAAAACACAAGTTAAAGTCAAGAATACAGGCCACTGTCAGACAGGTGGAGCTTAAAGATTCGAAGGTATAGTGAAGGTATGGCTTGACCCCAGAAATGCTGTCAGGCTGGGGTAATCCATGGCCATCTACCACTTGGTTACAGTCCTAACCTCCCTTCCTTGCCTGTTTTCACACACACACAGAAAGGAGCCCAGGCTGATGTAGCCGGCACCCAGCAGGACCCAGGACGTAACTTCCCTTACCCACTTCACAGCAGGGCAGAGCCCCACGTGGCCGCCTGTCCTCCCGAGGGCGGTGGGCAGAGGGGGGGCACTCAGAGGGTCTGGTCCCTCCTCCAGGGCTCAGAAGTGCCGGCGGGAAGACACCCTTCGTTCACTGAGGCCCCTGTGGCCTGCGAGAACTGTAGCAGCTTTCTAAAGTGACTCCCTCCCTCCCAGGGAGGGGTCTGGGCTCAGAGAAAATCCGTCTCGCTGATTATCAGTGATTTAGTAATTGGGCGGTAGTGATGGACTTCTGATAACCCGGAAGTCTGCTGTGGCTTCACTGGGAAAGGCGTGGATCTCTGGAGTCAAAGGTTACGGGGCTTGCGTGCGTGTGTGTGCATGTGTGTGCAGTCATGTGCACGTGTGTGCGCATGCGTATGCGTGGGTATGTCCTGGGGGGGTGGGGGGGCGAGGCTGTGGAGAAGCACAGCTTCTTGGAATCTGAATGGCCAGCCCCCAGTTCTTCCCTGCGGTAGACAGCTGTATAATCTCGGAGGCCACAGGCCCCCTGCCTCAGCTTCTCCACATGTAAACGGAGGGGCTAGAGTCTAAGGACCCCCACCATCTCGGCCCGCTCGGGAAAGCCTGTGGTGTCTGGGCCACAAGGACCGCTGGGCGCACCGGTGCTGGCCGGACAGCTACCCCAGCTAATCCACCTTTCCCACGCCACGACTGTGGACGGAAATCAGAACTGCCCCTC
The DNA here is from genome assembly GCF_019320065.1 of Cervus canadensis. Taxonomy (NCBI): domain Eukaryota; kingdom Metazoa; phylum Chordata; class Mammalia; order Artiodactyla; family Cervidae; genus Cervus; species Cervus canadensis. The sequence continues at coordinate 1,961,265 of NC_057398.1, forward strand.
ATACAAGAAACAACACAGCTCCCTTAGATGCACTCTCTCTCTTCCCGGCCATCACCTAGCTCTGAAATTGCACGGTTTCTATATTGCATTTTTTCTTGTCTTTTTTGCTGTTCATGTGCTGTTTTTCAAGACTCACGTACAGGAGTTAAATTTTCCTCTTTCCCATTCCAATATTTTGAAATGGGAACAAGAATATAATTTCTTTTTCTTTTTTTGGCACCATGTAACTAAACAACCCACCAGACTTCCTCTGGCCCTTTTGATCCCTTGGACAGTAAACAAGTGAAACCTGCATTCCCCTCTTCTCCACGCAGAGAGTGTGACGTGTCCTGTGAGTGCGAGCAAGGGGTCATTTGCAAAACTGCCCGATTATCCTATTACGTCTCCTGGAGCAAACGTGTGTGCCTTTCCAGGTTGGGGTTGTGGAGGTATCAGCAATCTGCTCTACAAGTATACCGCCTGAGTGGTAATTTACGGTGAAGCTAACAAGACAAAAGTGTAAAAGGGGCCGTCCATCTAAATCTTCCCAAACGCTATTTTAAAATCACAAGGTTTGCAGGAAGGTAGGCAGAGGATGGGGATGCAGGTCTCCAGGGGGCCCTGGAGGCGAGGCCGGAGGGTGGGGGGGCGGGGGGAGGCCTTGTGCAGGAGGTGTTCCTGGTGGGGGCAGGTCGACCATGCCCGGTGACTGGTCCACGACCCTGCCCAAGAGCAACCACTCCTGGACTCTGGGCCTGCCTCCTTAGAGGGTCGGGAAATCAGCTCAGGGGGTGGTGACTGGGAATTAGTTTTTCTTTTTAAAGCATGAAATAAATTACACTAAAGCAAAATAGAATAGAAAGTATCATCGTGCAAGGCATGGACAAAGGCATGTACTGTCTCGTGGAACTTTGGCTCAGCTGAGTGTGTGTGTGCGTGCGTGTGTTTGGTACACCAGGTTCCAGTGCAGAATATATTTCTTACTGCGGGCCTTAGTTCAAAAGTTTGCAAGCCTCTGCCCTGGAGAAATACAGGGCAGCACACATTGTCTCCACGCTGGCTTCAAACGCCCTGGTCTGGTTTGCACAAAGTAGATTTATAAACAAAGGAAAAGGAATTCTTCCGAAACAAATGGTCACCTCTCAATTCTGTATTTAAACAATCCCTAAGTTATTCTGGAATTCTAACTTTTATTCCTCTGAAAAATACTTCAAGGGCAATACCTCTTGCAAAAAATGTAAGTCCAAGGCCAACAGCGAGGAGGGTCTAGTTGTCCTCTCCTGGGGTCACCCCTACCTTTTACAGGAGCGAGCCCAGCATCTCATCTGCTCCCTTTTCTTCTTAAAAGCATTTTCTCACAGAAGACTGATAAATGCCTTAAACAACAGTATAAATGACTCACAATGCTTTAATATGTCCCATTCCCCAAAATGTTCATATTTTAACCAAATATGAAATCTCATGCCCTAGAAAAGAATCTCATACAATTTAACAACAAGGAAAGGAAAAGAGAAATTTGGAGAGCATGCTTTCCTAGCACTCTTAAAGTCCCACCTGGGGTTCTCTATATTCACTTCACAACTTTCTCTTTTTTTCATGTAAGTTATAACACATGATTTCTTTCCTCATGATTTTGTGAAACAAACTTCAGTTGTTTTTTTTTAAGTAGATATTTATGAAATTGTCTTTAACAGCAAATATTTTGTCTTATTCAACCTTGCATCCATCTTACACCCAATGTACTGCCTGGCAAGTTTGAGGTCCTCAACTGGAAGTAATTAAATACTATTATACAGTTCTACTTCTGTATCATGCACATGGTAATTCTGCTTTCCAACATCAAACTAAAAAGAGTACAAGTGCATTTTTACCCCCTGAATATAAGAGTATTAAGTGAAGCCTCCACATATATGTCATAAAACAGTAAGAACAATTTTAAAATAGCTCTGATTCACTGCGTATATAATATATGCTGGGTTCCCAGGACTAGATGCTTTGCCCATACAGCCTCGTTTATTCCTTGAAATATCTCAATAGATGTATTGTTACTCCCTACATACCTCCACCCCCCCCACAACACCACACCTATAATTTCACAGACTACAAAACTGAGGCTCAGAGATTGACAACCTGCCCGACAAAGACAGTTACTAAGCAGCAAGGATCTAAGGCCAGCTGGGTCCCTCCGCGAAGGCGAGGCTTCCGTCCGTCTGCGTTTCCTAACCTGTCAGCTGCATCTGGAACGATCACTTTCGTTTTCATTTTCCAAGCCCTTACCTGTTCTCTTAAGGGACAAAGTTGCGAACCCAAGGTCACCACCAGGAAAGTGTCGCTTGTTTCTGATGATAAGCACCTGAAGACCCCAGGGGGGTTCCACGCCAGAGGGTCTGGTCTGGCAGCCAGCAGGGCACCTTGCTCACTTCCAGTGTGAACCCCAGCATCGGCCCTCTGCACACGCGGGACAGACGCCCCGGGAGCAGGGCTGGACCTGACGGCAGGCAGACAGCAGCCCAGTGGCTTGCCTGGTCCATGCAGATAACTTCTCTGTTTCAGACCACGGTGCCCAGAGAAGGCGGCCACGGAAAGCCGTGTTTCCCCGCTCCAGCCCATCCACACGCACACAACTTTTAGACAGAACCTTTAAATGAAAAGTCTGCTTTGTACTGTCCTCCTTGCAGAGATTTTTAAACCTCCTCCCAAAGGCTGAAGCCGCCACGGTAACAAAGAAATTGATTTTGTATCAGATAGACTAGAAATCAAGCCCAGAATTCAGTTCTGTCTTTAACACAGAGAATGAAACCACTGACCACCAAACACTGCTATTGGTAGTCCTGCAGTCACTCTCCGATCCCAAACTTCGTTACAACTTTCCCATATTAATTCAGTCTTCGGTTTCAGGAAATAAAATAATTATGTAGTTAAACAGAGGTCCTTGTACAAACAAGGACTGTGTTTACAATGTACCAATCCATTAAAATCAACGACAGACACAGATTATGAGAACCAAAGCCCAGCCAAGCAGAGTAGCACTCACACGGGGCCCATTCCCCAGCCAAAGGCAGTAAACATCCTGTTGGAATCTGCTGCGAAAACAGAAGATTTACCAACCTCATGTCAAGGTAAACAGGTAGTAAATACCTACTTGATAACTCTTAACCAGCGGTACCATTTGCATTCTTTAGCGTCTAAACACAACGAAACGTTGGCATTTTTTCCTTCTAAATTGGCACCATTATAATCGAGCTCCTTTCTTGGTAGTTTTTCAAAAGTTAACTATGTTCTGTTTCACGTTGGCGTCAATGTTTCAGCCATAAACCAAGGTAGAGGGAATGAGGTAATAATAAGGGAAAGGGAACAGCATTTTTCCTGTTCAGAAAAAAAAACCCAACTAGGTTTACCGTGACATTAAATGCCACACCCCTAAACGAAGAGTTGCAGAAAACACAGGCCCACAGAGGGAAGCCGCGGCAGACCTGAAGCCAAGCTCTGAAAGCCCGCTCTACAAGGCCGGACGCGGGGCGCGCGCGGCACCAGGGCCGCGGAGGGAGGCGGGCCCGCCCCGCGGCCGGACGTACCTTGAGCTCCCGGAAGAAGACGCTGCTGCGCGCCCACTCCACGATGGAGAAGAGCGTCTGGTCCGCCATCTTGCACATGAGCCCGAACGTGCTGAGCCGCTCGTGCTTGCCGCGGCCGGCCTGCTCCTGCTGCAGGTAGGCCGTGATCTTGGCCTGCACCTGGGGCTCGTCCGGCTCACACTTGAGCAGTTCCAGGATGAGGTGCGGGATGCTGGCCGGGGAGCTGGTCTGGTAGCTATCCACGTAGGAGTAGCCCATGATGGACTCCGGCGAGCTGGTGTAGGGGTCGGGGTACTCGGACTTGATGGCGCGGCTGGGGAAGTGGCTGTAGGTCTGGTACCCGGGCAGGCTGCCGTGAGGGGGCATGGTCATGCTGATGGGGGAGGTCACGAAGGGGCTGCGGTCGTAGTCTGTAGGAGGCAAGGCAGCGTGGTTCAGAGGTAGGCCTTTGGAGGCAGAATGGATGTTCTGAATCGCAGAGGAGATGCTCAGCTCGGGGGGCATGGCTTGGATCACCTGAGACATGGCTTCCAGCTTCAGTCCGTTGGCTCGGATTAGGGCTTTTTTCTGCTGCTTCAGGGCCCTGTCCCTCTTGTACATGGGCCCGAACTTATTCCTTCCTCCCCGCATTCGGTCCGCCCTTACCGCTGTTGGTGTGGGCATGAAAAATAAAAGGAAGTAAGGGTATAAATAAGATGTAAATCATGAGCACTGTCCAGATCTCCGGATAATTAGAAAGGCTCAAGATGGACAGAAGTGGTCTCTGTGTGGTTATTTTCACCAAAATAGCTCTCAGAATCCCCCAAAAAGCCATGTCCTCTTTATTTATGAATTCTTTCCTCCAAGTGTGTTTGTCATCAAAAAAATATTTTTTTTGGTGGGGACACATTATTAACCCTTCGGTGGACTGAAGAGACTCCTAGTCTTTGCTGCCCACGGGGGATGCCCCATGTTGCTAAGAAGGAGGATCAGATTCTGTCCTGCCAGCGAGGCTGGGCTTCTCTGTATGGAAACTCAAACTGCTCAAAGGGCGCACACACACACCCCCCGCCCCCCACCCAAAAATCAAAGGGGCCATGACTGGATCAAATTGTGACTATTTCTCCTGAGAATATCCTCTTCTCTCAAAGTCTTTTTGGCTAATTTGCTGCAAAATTGCTAGGTGCACGCTCTTCTTTGGAAAATCATCCTCACCCAGACTCGATGGGTACACACCAGGTAGCCACGGGTTATTGTTTTTCATTTAAGCAAAACTGGACCTAACTAAAGCAGATTCATTTCAGAAGCTGTCAAAACGGTCCACCATCACAATACTGGGTGGTGTTCAGGGCCACGTCTAGCAGTATCCTTAGTGGGTCTCTGCTAGCTCATAGTGACCACTGGCAATTAGACCAGACACAGCGACCTCTGACAGCTTGTGACATGGTGAAATTGCTGGAGGTTAAGTTCTGGAGCTTTTTATCTTAGGATTAGTACAGCATTAAAAATTTATTGTGAATGCTAGGCACCCAGAATACCACACAAGATAATAAAGAGTTTTTCATCTGGATGATCATTTATTGAATATTCGATTGTTTCATCTCACTGTGAACAAAGTATGAGCGTGTACCGCAAAAGACCTCCTGTTAAGAAAGCACACTTTTTAAGGTAAAGAAATGCAACCTTTTCCTTTTGTTTAAAAAGAAAAAAAAGGAATCAGTGACATCCTATGCCATCACAACATTTAATTTTTAACATTTACTCTTCTGAGTCTCATACTATCATAAGCATCTACCACACTGTTTTGCTGTTTGGAAAATAATAAAGTGACTGGTAATGAAGACATTGACAAGAAGCAGTTACATCCTTTCTCAATCTCATCACAGTCCCCGGATAACCCACGAGGCTACTTCTATTGGGAAGGAATCTATTCACAATTTCTGCAGAGTATTTGAAATTTTTTGAGTATTTCCATCAAGTCTGAGTGCCACGCAACAGAAAAGCCCCAAAGACAACTAGTCTGTGCCTCACTGACCACATGGAATGGGCCCCCGCATCCGGCACATCTCCGGGGTCTGTATCCCTTCTTATTACTTTATTTACAGTATATGCGATCTGTGGCAAGTCAGTAGGTCAGAAACCGGAAAACAGCAACGCACCGTAACAGTCCATGAAGCACAGGTTATCTACAGCAGTCACATGTCAACCTTACCTCCTCCAATCTGTACACCATAAGCGCAGATCCTACTTTCTCAACATAAAGCTTAACGTGGCTTTGGGGGAACCACTCTCTTGTTCTCGTCAAACCACTGCTACCGACATGACAGTTCATTAGTTTTCATGTTTCCTGATTCTCAAAATTTTTAACATTTTGCAGGCTCAGTCATGGTCTTAAAAAAAAGGTGCTCTCCCACACAACCCAAAATGCTACTATCCAGGAGAAAAGTCTCCTTATATAAATTAAAGGTTTTAACTCTTATTCAGGAGTCATGAAACTAATAGTAACAATTACAAGTTTACCTATTTAAAAAGATTAAAATCAAACTTTTTTACTAGGGCATCCTGATTTGAAACCTTTAAAAGGACTTTAAAAAACATTTTGGCGAATTATTTTTACTTGTTCTCAGCTGAATCACATTGGTCTTGCTTTCATCTACCCTATGAAATGCATCTGCTTCTCAAACTAAAAAATAAGGTGAACAGGCGAAAGGCCAACGTTAAAAGTTTTTTTCCTACTAGATTTCACCAGTCTTTAAATGAGACTCAGACTACACTGCTGACAAAACATAAAAAGATATTGTTGTCAATAGTGTTAAAAGACTAGGAAAATACTGTTCCCATGTTATAAGTACAATGTTGTTTTAAATCCTATGTCCTTGGAGAATTTGAACAGGCAGCAGTCTTTAGAAAAAACTTACCTTCTAGCTTCATTCCAACACTTAGACATTTTTGAAATCGACAGTAAGGACAACGCTTTCTCTGCGTTTTATCAATTTGGCAGTTCTGGTTTTCTATACACGTGTACCTTTTATTATTTTGGACTGTTCGCTTAAAAAAGCCCTATAAGAGAAAAGAGTAAGACATATTATAAAGCTAACACCCGTCTTTTCTATTGTTTCATTTTAAGGAAATCACCAGTAAATCTTTTCATTGCACCGTTTGAGTCCTTATGTGGTTCTGTGGCTTGTTTCACGTTTTAACAAGATCAACCCTTCAAAACCAGGCTATGGTAGAGATTTTCCTGACATCAGAGTTATACTTCACAAGAATCACATCAAATCTTGGAAAGCTTTGTCTACACACCGTTTTATCTCAACATTCAGGGGAAAATACATGCTATATTGACCAGTAATTTTTTTTTCTTATTAACCTTCATGTTCCAGATAAGGCACTTTTAGAGAGGTGAATTATTTTTAAGTAGTCTGATATAATTTTGGTGGCAAACTACAGTAAAATACCAATGGAAAAAATGAAATAACAAAACACTTCAGACCTTTTATAAACGTCAGCCCTAAAGAGTTAAAAGCATTTAAAGAATAAAATGGAAAAATGTAGAAAATGTTCATAATTCCATTGGAACACACTCAAGTTGGGGAACTGCAAAGAAAAAGGTGAAACTTATAAGAGAAAACAGCATGTAGAGCAGAGAACTGGGTTTTAGCAGAGTGTATGCCTTCCCTATATTTCACCCAAAAGAATTAATCAGAAATAAAATCTGTAGCTTTATAACACAGTAACTGCTTGGATGGTATATTCTTTGTTTGCCCTACTGACCACAAAGTGAAACCATCTTACTTTGTTATAAAAAAAAGAGAGATTTTCTTGGCAGTGGTTTAGTAATTGTACTGAGTTTTCTACTTTTAAAAATGTTGAAAACTAAGGAGTATTAAATTTACTGAGAATATATGAAAAAAGTCTGAGATAAATCCTTACTGTATAGTTGACGTTATTAGTAATAATACAGTACATCTCACATATTAAAAACTCTTGCATTTAAGTAAGTCACCATATACTTAAAACTACTCATATTATAAACTTAAGATCTTATTCTTTCTGATATAAATTTCAAAAGTCTTAAAAATTATTTTTGGAATAAATCAGGATGAAATCATGCAGTTGGGAATTTAGACTTTTATATCTGTGGATAAAAAATGTTGGGATGTGTAGCACAGAATACTCTGAAGTTAAAATGTATTTGGGAAATACTTTTTCATGTTGGCTCTCAAGAACAACGATGCTTTAAATATATATAAGTCAAGCAAAATCAATATTCTGGACTGTTAGAAATAGAAGTCTTTCTACAGCTACATCACTTTCCTACAATAAACTATTTTAAAGTCATGATACTGGCAAAGTTTTCTAAACAGCATAAATTTCTTTGCTTTGGGGATTAAATCAGACACATATTTCTAAGAATCATCTCACTAAGACTCACTCTTTCCCTCTCTCATTTTTGAGTCCAAAAAAGACAGCCTACGTTTAGCTTGAAGAAGTAGTCCAATGGTTTATTTTGGTTTTGAACATTATATTTCTCAGGTAGCAACGTAGAAGCAAACCTTGCAGCTTTCACAGGTGAGGAGCCCATAATGGTACCCAGACACTTTATCTCCACACACGGGACAGAGCTCTTCAAGATCTTCATCATAGGAGTAATTCACCATTTTAAACTGAGACACTGAAACAAGAAGAGAAATGCACACATCCAATTAATTTACTAGGTAGGTTTCAATCCTGCAATAGGAAGCCTTTTGGTGACTGGAGGGCAAACATCACCAGGTAAAACAGAAAATAAAAATGTCTTAAGGTGCACTGCAGAGAGTTATTTTTACAGTCGAAGTAAAACCTCTTTGGACATAAATGAGTAAGCACTTTACATTATTTTAATTTAAAAATAATTCTAAGTTCTTTTGTTAAACATTCTTAAGCTGACTGTTGAACACAAGTCTCTTAACTCTGCAAAGCAAGAGATCCAGAAAAGAAACACGAACTGCATAAAGAACTTAGAATTCCTTTTAAATCGCCTTGCTGGCAAGTTCCAAAACGTCACCTTTTCCTAAGGAAGAGAAAGCAGTACACAGCGTCATCCTCGCACTGGAACGGGGTTTGCTCAAAGTTCACCGAGCCTTAAGGGTGTCTGGGTGAAAGCAACGCCAAACCTCCACCGAGAACTGGAAGCCCCGGACACTGTCAGCAGCCCTATTCCAGCCACAGCCCGAGGCTCCCAGCGTTCAGAGCTGTTAAGATTAATCCTAACACCCAGTTACGTACTAGTTGGGCTTTGATCTCTGCACTTTTGAAAATCTACTGTAAAAATTACAAGGAAAAAAAAAAAGGAGGGAGCACGGACGGAAAGGGAAAGAAAAAAAAAAAGGAAAAGAAGGAAAGCAAAAGATACACACGAGAGTTTGGTTTCGTCTTTTCGTCTCTAAGTATTGAAGTCCTTTAATGAACTTCACATGTTTCCGATGATCACTGCAAAATATAAACACCTCGAGCTCCCCGGTTAAACAGAAATCAGGCGGCAGCTTCGCGCGGCTCCCTGCTGGGATCGGGTAACCATCCAGCTCCGGACGCAGTCCCGGGAAAGCGTCTTCGCAGCTCCAAGACCGAGAAAAACTGCGCAGGAGGGGCGGAGGCCGGGAGACCCAGGTAATACCTGATCCGGCCTCTCCGGGAGACTCGGTCCACGCAAGGGGGGCCTCGCAGCGCGCGCCGCCGGGGGGTACCGCGAGGGCAGGTCCGCGCGGCCCGGCCGCCGCCCGAAACCTCCGGGCACCTCCCGCGAAACCCCGGGGCGCACTTGCCTCTCGCCCCTTGCTCAACTTTGGGCTACACACAGGCGCACAAACGCCCCAGTCAAGTTTGTTTTAAGTTAATCAGTGGCGTTTGCAGGGGGCGGGGCGGGGGGGTGGGGAACTGAGGGCCGGCAGGAGTTTCCTCTGATTTGTTTACCGAAAAGGAAAGGGAGAAATAGGCCCCCCACCCATCCCCAAAGTGCCAGGCCACTCCATCACCACTGTGGCCTCCTGGCCAAAAAGTTTTTTTTTTTTTTTTTTAAAATACAGTTCTGTTTTCTCTACGGATTCTGGGGGCCTCTGGAAAGGGCCTTTAGGGTGGGGGGTCCCTAGCCGCGCTTCTCGACTGACCCCCCTACCGATAGCCTCTCCCGAGACACGGAGTCCTGGGCTGGGGCGTAGATCGGGATGAGTTAGCCGGAGTTTGGGGAGGGGGGAATCCACGAAATGATGGGAAAAGCCGAGGCAGGCGTCTGAGCTCCAAGAAACAAATGAGACGCAGAGCGCAGTTCTCTCGGCGGGGCCAAGGGAGGTCCCCGCTCGCGTTTGGGGAACTTGGGGGTTTGGCTGAAGCTGAGGTTTCCAGAGGTTTGTTAATAGCCTCACCCTCCTAAAAGGTCGTGACTCTTGTCTCCAGCCGTGTTTTTGGACAGGGGAAAAGTGTACTTCACCACGTGTGTGCCTTTCTCCTTCCCCCTTTCCCCAGCAAAGTAAACTCTTCACTTCGCACCTGAGCAGTGCGGAGACGTAGGGGACCTAATCCGCACCTCGGGATCCGACATCCTAAAGACCGGGGCTGGGGACCCTCTTGGAAAATTCCGAGACCGAGGCCGCGGTGCGAGACCCGGGCATCTTTCAGAGGCGCCCACGTGCTGTAGTCCGAGTGAGTCTTCGGAGAATCCAATGCATCCGGGCAAAGAAGTCCCGGTCTTGAGAAAGCAGAGGGGGACGCCGGCGCCTGGGACGGCAGAGGCCGCGGACGCACGTGGACGAGTTCCCCGAGCCGTCCCGGGACCCGGTAGGGAGTACCCTTGCTGCACCTCCCCCCACCCCCCACGGTTCGGACGGCGGCGCGGCCCAGGCCAGGGCCCGAGCGGGTCTAGGGCGTGGGGTCCGCGTCCCCAGGGGCTCCCCTCGGGCGGCAGGCCGCGTGGTCTGGAGGAAACTGCGCCGGGCGCTTCCCACCAGCTTTCCACCCCGGGGCTGAGCAAGCAGCCGGCGACGTCCCGGAGCCCCAGGCACCAGGGAAGTCCGGCTCTCTGCTCCGGGGCGCTGGGTCGGGTCAGGAGCGGCCCTCTCGAATTTTTCAAAGAAAATACCATAGTGCTATCTTCCTCCCGTCTGCCCCTCACCCGACTTCCTGCTCCAGCTTCTCGCTGCGCTTCTTTCCCCGAGGCGCCCAGAATCGCGCGCGGGAAGGAGAAGCAGAAACTTTCCCTTGGACGCCAGCGTCTCGCCGGCCCCGAGGGCGCCCAAGGGACAATCCTTCCCTGCAGCTGGCGGCCGTGGGGCCCGATGCGGCGCCTCGGGGCCGCTTCCCCTGCGCTCGCTTCGCGGAATCCCAGGTGCCCGGCGGGAAAGCCTCTTTGGGCCAACCGGGTCCTGCCCGGGGCGGCCAACCTACAGGTTAGACTCCAGGAGCTCGGCCCCCGGGGACTTCCACGGCCCTCCCTGGAGGCTGGGCGAGACCCCAGGATCCTCTAGCCGTGACCGACCCCACCGGCGGGGACGCACGCCCTCCCGCCGCCCCCTGGTCTCCAAACAGCCGGGCGACCTCAGGCCCCGGGCCCAGCGCCGCCTCTCCCGCACCGCCGTGGGCGCCAGCCCTGAACTCTGCTCTCGGCGCGTCCCCGGCCCTTTCAAGTTCGCTCGAGGGGATGGCAGGAAGCGCTCGGGATCACAGGCCCGCCGGCCCGCACATCCTGCGCGCTAGCGGGGGCGAGGATGGAAGGGCACTGGAGACTTTTCCTAGCATTGTTCCCTCCCTGGCCCCGAGCAACTGCGATAAACTTCTGAAGGGCTTAACAAGGCCAGGTCTAGAATCCCTTCTTTTGGAACGCGGCGAAAATACAGCTTACGGAATTTGCCATCCCCCCCCGCCCCCCCCGCGCGCGCTTGCTGTTAGCAATCAAAAGCTGGGGAACAAACAGGACTTCTAGATGCCCAGGTATCCGACCGAAGAGGCTGGAAGCTAAGCCGCCGCCCCCGCCCCGCACTCACTCTGCAGTGCCCGGCCGGAGGGTGGGCTGGAGACAACTGGTTCTTTCCAGTTCTGCCTGCCGTTTTAAGAAGTTGTTCAAATGCCAGCCGACTCCCCGGGTGCGCCGGGGCTGCAGGATGCCCAGGCGTCCTGACACCACTAAGCCAGCTCTCCCCGAGGTCCTGCGCGTTCTGCAGCTGACTTTCCCAGGCAGAAGGGTTCTTCCGCACTCAAGAGCACTGGTTCAAGTTCCCCCGATTCCAGTGACCGGGAACCTGCTCGGGCTTCCCGAGAGCAGTTCCATTTCTTAGAAGGATCGTCGGAATAAAGAGATCTCTAGACTGAGGCTGCCCCGGCTCCGGTCGCCGGACCTCGAAGCCTCTCTTCTTAATTAGAAGCGGCCAATTAGGCATTGCTCGGAAAATCCCCGCCCCACATTGTTCAAGAGCCATAAACTTTTATGCCTTCCCCTGGGGAGGGGGCCCGACGCCCGCGCGCCGCCCGGCAGCCCCGCGGCGGCGAGCGCCGGGCGGCCAGTCCAGCGCCCGCGCGGGGCCGGCGGCTGCAGCCCGCTGGGCGAGCCGGGGGCGGGGGAGCCGCGGGAGCCGCGCGCCGCGAGCGCCTCCTTACCTTGCATGTTTTCCGGCATCTGCCCCTGGTCCCCATGCGACCGAGCCAGTCCCAGGGCTTCCGTCTCCACTTTGGGCAGCATGACAAGGCGGCCGCGCGCGGGTGCAGGGGGTCCGTGTCCGTCCGGAAGCCCTGCACCTGAACGCGGGCGGCACGGCTTCAACTCCGCCGGGAAGGAGGGGGCGACCGGTCGGCTGCTGTCTCGCCGGCGCGCTAGAGCGCGCCCCCGCCGCCTCCGGGGCTGCCGTCAGGACCCCGGAGCCCCGTCCAGGCGCGCTGCTCCCCAGCCGCCCCCGAACCGCGAGGAGGAAGCGGCGGGCACCGAGCGAAGACCGCGTCCGGGCGCGGGGGCCCGGCTCGGCGAGGGCGCAGCTGCCGGGGGCGCGGGGGCGCGTCCGGCCGAGCTCCCGGCGCGCAGCGGAGGCGGCGGCCGAGCTGCTGCTGCCGCCGCGGCTCCCGGACGGCTCGGCTCGGCGACCCGCACCCCGCCCTCCGCTCGGGATCCGCAGGGTCTCCCGCTCGCGCGCTCTCTGGCCTCAGTCTCGTCTCCTCTCCGCCCCTCGCCCGTGTCTGCCTCCCTCCCGCTCACTCTCTGGCGTGGAGTTGGAAGTTCCAACCTCCCTCCGCCGCCTCGTCCACTCCCGTCCGGGAGAGGTCCTCTGCAGCCCCGGGGCAGCGAGACTGGGGGTGGGGGAGAGGGAGGGGAGGAGGACCGGGTCGGGGAGGCCGGGATGAGGGGTGAGGACAGGGGATGGGGACGCGGGTTCCGGACTCCGGTCGGACCCCAGGCGCCAGCCAATGAGGAAGAGGCGCAGGCTTCCCGGCCCCTCGCTGCCCCAACCTCTTCACCCCGCCTCGCCCCCTCCCACCCCGCCCGGCCCGGGGCGGGGGATGTGCGCGCGGCGGGTCTTAGAGCGGCTGAGAGGCGACCTCTGTCTGAGCGCGGCGGCCGAGGAGAAGCTGGTTGGAGGTGTCGGCGCGAAGAGGGGAAGCCCGCGGGGGTGCGCCCACCGTGCGCGCCGGGTGAGGGGCTGCAGGGGGAGTTGAACGCGTTTCAACAAGCCAGGAGAGAAAAGAAGAGCTGGCCTGCGCTCGAGGGTCTCCGGGCCCCATTCCCCTCGGCACTGAGTCTGCAGTCGCCCCCCACCCCCCACGAGGGGCCCAGCGGCGCGGTCCACCTGCTATGGAGGGAACAGCCGCGTCGCCGAGAGTTGGCGCAATAGCCGGCAATCCGAACGGCCCTTCCCAGCCCCCCATTCTCCTCCTGCTCCTTCGCTCACTTTATAAACACCACCCGCCTCCTCAAGCCCCCAGATCAGGCTGGCGACAGACTTCCTAAAATGTTAGTGAGCCGTGTTTCCATACAGAATGCAAAGAACAGCGCCGGCTTCCTTTTCCATACCCAGGTCTCTGGGGTGGGACGGGCCACTTGAGGGCCCAGAGGCCCAGCACTTGAAAAAAAGTTTTAAGGAACCATCTGTTATGCGAGCTCTTCCACACCAGACCAGCCCCATCTTCAAAGTTTTCAGATCTCATCTCAACAAGATGAAAACACTCTATCCCCAGCCTCCTGACTGCATGTGAAACGCCTCATATTCAGTATCTGCCGAGAGTCCACCCACAAGGGGGTGAATTTGAATCTCAAAGGCTCTGAATTTATTCTATGTGAATGGCACAGAGATCACACACTCAAACTGGCCAGCCCAGTATTTGATGAATTGAAAAGTACTCCAATCACTGCCACGCATAATCTACACTTTTGAATGAAATGGGTTGCTCACCACATCCCCAGGCCTGCCCATTCACACACTGCTGCCTCTCAGAACTGACTTGTCATTTTGCTGCTTAACATACAATACTCAGAATCTAAGTTATTCAGACCTCAGCTTTAGTAGCATCTACAGGTTCCATTAAAACCTTTAAATTTGGTGAGAAGGCCGCCCCTTAGGTGGTAAAGGGGAGTGGGTTGCAGTTGCCGCCATCAGTGACCCTTCTGATGCTCAGATGTTGGTGATAATATCACATACAGCCAGTCCATTTTCAGTATTGCCTGGTGTTTTAAGCCTCGTTGTGAATGAAGCTCAGAAAGGACTCAAATCAATGCTAGCACGCTGCTTGTGGATTCAGATGAACTTTCAGAATAAGTTTATTAGGAACCCTTAATCAGTTTATTACAAAGCCCTCCCACCGCAGAGAGCATCCGGGGGCACTCTGACCCTCCTTACCAACACCAAGCTGGCAGCTGGGGGGTGGGGGGTGGGGGTCTCTAGGGCTCCTCCCGGTGTGGGAAGGAAGGCCCGCCGGTTGCTGGAGCAGGAGGAAGAGGTTGGGAGGGTTGAGAGAAGGATGCAGAGCGTCTAACAGGTCCGTGGGTTGCGGTGGGACCCGTCTCTGCCCGGGGCTTAAGGTGTGCCTGACCTGGCCGGAGGCAGAGGTCGTGGTCAGGTTCAGAGCCCAGCCTCAGCCCTAGAGGGGGCCTGTTGAGGCCGCTCTCCCCTCTCGCCACTCCCCAAAGGCCTGGCATGAACCACCTGGCATGCATTTGTCTCCTCACAAACGGGAGCGGCGACAGTGTCAGAAAAGGGGCCCGGGTCAGGGCTTCTTAGGTCGGCTCTTAAAAGAATGCGCAGGCGTGTAACAGCAGAAAGGTTTCGCCTCGCTTTGAAGCTCGTGTCCAGGCTGACGGCTCGGCCCGGTCAGCTGCGAGCCCAGCGGGCACCGAACGCGAAGGAGGCCTCAGACCTGGAGAAAACCTCCCTTCCCGAGAACCCCCGGCCCCGAGGGCTCGTTCCAGGAACCGGGCGGGAGAGGGGTGTCCCGAGGGCCAGAGCTATGCCGATCCCTCCGGGGGACGTGGAACCCCCGCCTTTGGTGGACAAGGCGGGAAACCTCCCGCAGGAGAAAGCCGAGGGCACGGTCATCTTTCCCCGGGGCGCTCCGCGTGGGGTCTGGGCAGCAGGCGCGGAGGGAGGGGCGGCAGGCCGGCTGGCCGGCTCCATCCCGGCTCCGGGCGCACCCTTCCGCTTCGCGCACTCCCTCCGGTCCTTGCCCGTTCAATTCCGCGGGGCAGGGGGCCCCCTCCGGAGCCGGGGACCCGCTCGCCCTGTGACCTGGGATGGGCCTGGGCGTCTCCCCGAACACCCTGGAGGAAGCAGAGCGCCGGGAGGAGGCGCCCAGCCCGCCCGCGGTGCCGAGGTTACCTGGGGATGGTTCCAGGTGGCAGCGGCCGAAGCGCGAGGCGGGGGGACGGGGGCCGCGCGGACGCCTGGAAGGGCGGGGAGGTGGGGCTGAGGGGCAGGGCCTGGGTGGTCTACTCGTCCAGGCCCGGAGGGTCCGCGCTTTCGGAAGTATACACCCACCGCCTTGGAATCACAAAGCCCGGTCCAGCGGGCCGACGCCTCCCACCCTCGGCGAGGGATGTCTCGCCCGCGGCCTCCCGGTAGAGTGCCCCGAGGAAGCCACCCCGGCTGCGGGGCAGTTAACTGGTGGGGACCGGAGGCTCAGTGAGACGGCTCCAGCTCCAGCCACCCCCAACATACTCCACTTGCTCCATGCTCCCCTGCAAACTTCGCTCCCCTTTCCCCCCGCGTCCCCCACGCCTCCACCTCCCGTCCTACGGGGCCTGTCTCCAGGCTCGCCCTTCCCGGTTCTGACTTTGTCTTAAAGCCTTGATTGACGGTTGCAATTACGAAAGATGATGGCTCGGGGAGGCTCCCGCAGCCTTGACGAGCCCGAGAAGCGCAGTCCCGGCATATTTTATCCAGGCTCAGCGTCACGGGGCCGTGCGCCCCCTGCGCCCGCGGGCAGCAGCGGAGGGGGTCTCGCGCCCCCGGCCGGCGAGGAGGCTACTGCCGGGCCCTCCCGCCTCCGCCGGCCCGCAGCTCGGCGTCGCGTTCCCGGGCGCGCCGGGCACCGCCTGCCCTTGACCTGACCTGAGGCGTGCCTGCCGGCCGCGCGCACTTTGCATTCTGCAAAGGCATAAAATGTCAAGATTGTTCAGGACTGGTTCCCTGGACTCGACAACACGGGTCCCCGGAGGAAGAGAAATGGCAGACCCTTGTCCTCGCGCGCCTGGGTGGGGGTAGCCCCCCGCCCCGACCCACCCCAACCTCTCAAAAATTTGCAAATCCGAATCCTTGGAAACCATGTCTAGCACCTCCTCCATTCCTACTTTTTGGTGCTTTCGAGAAACCGGAATACTTTCTCGGAGCACGTGTCTACTCTTCAGAAGAAACCTAGATTCCCACCCCAACCCTCCGCCCTTTCCCCAGAAAGTCTCCGCGCCCAGGCCAGGCCAGCCTGGGGGGAGACAGAATCCACGGCTGAAGCGCGGGTTCTGTTTCATTTCTCCGCCCCTGCCACTCGAGAAGCCCATCAGAAGTCACTTTTGCTTTCCTCTGAAAATTAAATTTAGCAAGAACTCTGGAGTCGCGCTCCCAAGCTGGAGGGCGGGGTGGCTGGGGTGGAGGCGTCCCACCCCCGCGCTGGAAGCGCTTTTTTTTTTTAAAGAGTTAAATTTTAGTGCAGACATGTAAGTTACGAAGAGCATGGAATTGGCCGAAGCGTTCAGAAAGTAAACTGGAATAGGTGAAAAGTCGTGTCTTTTTTTTAAAAATCCTTTTCTGACGCCTGCGTAAATAACTACTTCCGACATCCTCAACACAACCTCCAGTCCAGGAAGAAGAACTGCAGCCAGTTTAGACCTTCTACCCCGGAAAGACTGCCGGGTAGGGTGGCCGCCAACAGCGATCCAAGCACAGTCACTATGGGAACATCTTAGTATATACCCGGCCCCGTCTTGACCAGCGAGGAAAACGCAAGGTGACACAGTTACCTGGGTAACCAAGGCCCCTCAAGCTCTCCCCAGACAAACTCGCATCTTTGTATCGAGGGAAAGGTGAGGTTGGGGAGACTTTGGCCTGGAGTATCAGAACCTGTTCTTGGTATGAAGGCTTCCTCGCAGAACTTCTGCTTTGCAGAGAATTGCCCCAGCCCAGGGACCCAGGCACGTCCCACTTTGGTAGAGCCAGTGGCCCTCGAGGTGAACGGGGACATCCAGTCTTGCGAAAGGAGCCGGCTGGGACCTGACCTTGGGTAGGTGCTGGTCCAACCTAATTTGTGCGCTCAGTCGCTTCAGTCCTGTCTGACTCTTTGCGACCTTAAGAACCGGGGTCAGCCAGGCTCCTCTATCCATGGGATTCTCCAGGCAAGAGTACTGGAGTGGGTTGCCATGCCCTCCTCCAGGGGATCTTCCCAACCCAGGGATCGAACCTGCGTCCCTTAACGTCTCCTGCATTGGCTCTTTACCACTAGCGCCACCTGGGAATCCGCCAATGTAATCTAGCTGTTCCTCTCTGTGATTGAAATGGAAGCGTGAGTGAGCTGCAACTCAACTCTGGGAACCACCCCGTCCAGGTTGTTAGGGACAAACCAGAACGGTGAGTGACATCCACGAGGACGTTGCTGGCCCAGAGCAGACCACCAAGCTCTGGGTGAGAGCTGCTCCCCGGGCGACCCCACTCCCCAGAGGGACCCCTGCCCCGCCCCGCCGTCTGCCCCCACCCCACCCCCCACCCCGGAGCAGGAACTCGGATCCCAGCGGTAGATGACTCTAGACTGACGTCCCACTGACTGTGGCCAGACTGGAAGCTTCACGAGGGATGGGGTGACGTGCCCCCCAGCTTCCCCTTCCCGGGCTGGGGCCGTTCGGGGATGGACCGCCGCGAGGCTGTGTCTTAGGGAAGCCCCCCCGGCGGGAGGTTCTTAAGATCTAAGGGTGTCAGACTCGCTGAGCTGCGGCCGTCGAGCAATTTGGGTGCCTCTTACCCAGCAAAGAAAGTGTGGGTTTGGAAAGGCGGGGCTCGCGGGGGGACCGTCCCCCCGGGACTTGCCGCGCGGGCAAGTTACGGTCCCCCAAGGGGTCGCGGATCGCGCGATTCGGGGAGGGTCCTTTTCCAACCTGCCTCCAATTGGAAAACAACTTTCGTGGTTAAGAGGTGGTGGCCAGCGTGCGCCGAGCCTTGGGGCGAATCCTTTCGCTTTCCCCTGGGTTTCTTGTCTGGACACTGTGGGGCGTCGCCTCGGGGACGGGATGGGCGGGGGGCGGGTTCCGAGAAGTTTTCTTTCCAGGCCCACAGAGACCACTGGAGGTGATGGAGCGTTGGGACCCCGAGGCTGCAGACGCCCAGACGCGCAGCCAGAAGTAGCGTTTACTGTGAAAACACTTTAGCCCAGGCGTGGGAGACACACCCGGCTTTGTCAAAAGTGCTTAAAAAGGGCGTGGGAGGCGGTGTTTAAACTCTTTCCCTGTCCCCTCCCCCCAGGAGACATTTGCTTGTTTCTTAGGAGTAAAATGTAGATCTATTGGACTTCCCTTGTGGCTCAGCTGGTAAAGAATCCACCCGCAATGCAGGAGACCTTGGTTCGATCCCTGGGTTGGGAAGACCCCCTGGGGAAAGGAAAGGCTACCCACTCTGGTATTTTGGCCTGGAGATCGCAAAGAGTCGGACACAACTGAGTGACTTTCTGTATTATATATAGGAATAAAAAGTCCTCTGTAAATGCATTCATTTTGAGGGATTTCCTTGCCATCCTCATACCTCTGACGATAATAAGTGGATGCTGTGAATTTTCTATGCCTTGGTCATCCGATTAGTAGCCCCACGGGTTGTCACAAGAGGCCACAGAACTGCAAGCTCAACGTCAAAGATCCTTTCAGGAAATTGCAGAGTCTGAGACAAGGCTGCTCTGCCCTCAGGGCTCCAGATGCTGGCGAGCCCACTCTTTCAAACTCTTGGGGGTTCTAAACCTGGTTTGCACTGTGGATGGAGGAGGAAGCCAAAGAGCCATTGACCAGTGTCTTTCTTAAGTCCAAAATGCCTTTTGGCAGAAAGTCTGAATAAATCAACATTGCTTGTGATCATTACTTCTTTGTATCAACAAGGACGAAAAGATACAACCTTGAGGAAAATGCATGGTTTTCAGAGTCTCATCCATGGGTTCCACTTACAGCCCACTCTTTTGACAAACTGAGTGACCTTGGGTAAATCACTTGACCTTTCTAAGTTCTTTTTTTTTTTCATCAGTAAAGTAAGACTTGGACTTCCCTGGTGGCTCAGTAGTAAAGAATCTGCCTGCCAATGCAGGAGACCCGGGTTGGATCCCTGGGTTGGGAAGACCCCCTGGAGAAGGAAATGGCAACCCACTCTAGTCTTCTTGCCTGGAGAATCCCATGGACAGAAGAGCCTGGTGGGCTACAGTCTGTGGGGTCACAGAGCTGGACACAACTCAGTGACTAAGCAACAAAATAAGGTTCACAAAGAAAACCTTTTTTTTTTTTAAAACAAAATAAATTTTACATGCAGGCGATCATGTCAGGAGAGCAGCCCATCACACTGTTACTAATATCAGTTATTTTATCTTTTTCTCTTTCCCCCTAATTTCCCCCAAAGCATCCTCTGTAAGAAAACCAAGTAGGAAGGGAGTCACTAGCCATTCTGCATGCTAAGTCGCTTCGGTTGTGTCTGACTCTTTGTGACCCCATGAACTGTAGCCTGCCAGGCTCCTCTGTCCATGGGGTTTTCCAGGCAAGAATTCTGGAGTGGGTTGCCATGCCCTCCTCCAGGGGATCTTCCTGCCCCAGGAATGGAACCCACAATCTCCTGTTTTGGCAGGCTGGCCCTTTACCACTAGTGCCTCCTGGGGAGCCCAGTCGTTCTAAGGACCATGAAACATGGATCCTTCTAGTGGAAGGTTCCTGCCAACTGCGCTGTCTTGCAGTGTTTGACACCGTCCTCAGGACTCGATCGCATTATCTGCAGATATTCTGCTTATTCGAGATTTAAAAGTTAAATGTATCATTTCTTATGAATCACGTAAACAAACATAACAGAGCTTCCTAAAAGGCTGAGAAGGAGGCAGTCTTTATTGACTGGTCTGGTCAGTTTCAGTCCATGTGGGTTTCCAGGCTCCATCTCTCATACTGACACCTTTCATATTCAGCTCTTCCCCTAGGCCCTCCCCAGATACAATGCCCCCCAAATTCCTGAAGCTCCTTGAAGCCAAGTGGATTTCTCAGAGAAGTTCCAACAAGGTGAGGGGTAAGGACGAACCCTCAGAGGGAGGGTCTGGACTGGGGGGCAAGATGTCTGCTTCTTTCCCTGCATAGAGCATGCCAGGAGGTGTCTGGGGAGGTTGGACCATGGTGGGAGACAGTCCCAGAGCCCTTCTCTAGCTCAGTTCAAGTTCAAGGCTGAAGCCAAGATAACCCTAGACATTGTGTCTGGGTGGAAGGGTCAAGTCAAGGAAAAAAGCATCACCAAGCCTCTGTTCTTGCTTTCTCCGTGTATCTCTCTTGGTTCATTAAAGGAGTCATTAAAGAAGTCCTTCAAGTCCCATCACAGTTGCAGATCCAGGCCAG
This sequence comes from Cervus canadensis, assembly GCF_019320065.1. NCBI lineage: Eukaryota > Metazoa > Chordata > Mammalia > Artiodactyla > Cervidae > Cervus > Cervus canadensis. The sequence continues at coordinate 1,981,842 of NC_057398.1, forward strand.
TAAAGAGAATCTCAGAAGCAGTGTTTGGGAGGCGGGCAGGAGCCAGGGAGGAGAGAGGCTCTGGGGTTCAGCCTCCCAGACAAAACTGGCCGCCTGAGCCCAGCTCGAGGACCAGAGCACTGGCTTGGGTGACAGTGTTCTCAACGGCACTGCGGATAGCGCTGGCGGGAGGTTAGGGTGACACAGCCGGCTGTCTCAGCGTCCACGGTGTGACGCTGGCTTCCAGAGGTCCTTCAGGGCACAGAGCTCGCTGAAGCTTGCCATCCAAGTAAAAGCAGGCTCCGAGAGCACCAAGGGGACCAGAGAGCAACGCTTCTGTCACAGCCTCCGGGCAGCGCTTTCGCTGTGTCTCATGCACCCTGCGTGCGCTGAGTCACTCAGTCCTGTCTGACTCCTTGCGACCCCATGGACTGTAGCTCGCCAGGCTCCTTGGTTCATGGGATTCTCTAGGCAAGAATATTGGAGTGGGTTGCCATTCCTTTCTCCAGGGGATCTTCCTGACCCAAGGATCAAACCTTGGTTTCCTGCATTGAAGGCGGATTCTTTCCCATCTGAGCCACCGGGGACCTCCTATTATATACCCTAGCTACAAAGAACTTACTATGGCTCATATGCAACATTATGCGGACTGTATAATATTCTTTGAAAATGCACTTAATTAGAAAAATTACATCAACTTAACACAAATCAACCATAACGTTGGGCACATAGTTGGAGGGTCGCTGAAAACTCCTTAGATGACATGTTTCCTACAACGCAGATTTGGCTCTTTCGGTGATATAGACAAATACTTTACTCTCTCTCAAACTGGTACTGCATATCACTCTGTAACGTCACCCTACTTATGAGAATGTAAACAACCTAAGCCAGAAGCCGGGAGTCCGGGAGGCATCTGAGAGCAGTTCCCCTGAAGGGAACAGTCTAGTTACAGCCCAGGTCTGCAGCCCTCACGCTCTCAGACAGCCCTGCGGGCAGGCAGGAGGCACACCCGCATCTTACTTTCACTTTTCTCTACGAGCACAGGCTATATGCAGCTGTCATGGAACCACCAATACATAAAACTGTCATGCCAGCTTGGACCCACAGAGACGGCCTTTTAGATAAACAGGCACATTCCCAGCGGAACAGAGGAACTGAGGCAGAATTCAGTCCCTGACTGTGCTGTACATACAATGGGCTCAGTTTTGGGGACCTCTCTCCCCTGGTCCCAAGGTGCCATTTGCCATCAAAGCCCCGGGGAAAGCAGCCACGAGCTGCACAGGTGGGTTCTCCTCGGTGGGCCTGGCCTGGGCGGTCAGACCCCCACCCCCATTCTAGAGGCGAGTGGCCTTCAGGGACGCACTGAAGGAGCTGATGGAGCACTGTCCTTCTGAGTGACCGTCTGGCCAAGCATCCAGGAAAGGGTCCCCAGCACCCGGGGAATGACACCCCCACCCCCAGCATCCCCGGAGGCTACGCTATGGAGCAGATGACGCCCAGAGCCAGCAGCCTCCCCGAGGTGACCAGGGTGTTCCAAAGAGGGCGTCTCACACCACCTGCGAGGCTGCCATCCCCGGGCACCTGGTGGGTAAGGTGGGTGGAGGGAGCGCGCCTGGACCCGGAGCGGGCCGTGCAGGCGAGTGAGGTCCGGGGAGACGGCTCTTTGAACGGAAAACTGTTCAAAGTTGGTCGGCCTGTGATCGGGAGTCGGGGTGGGCTCCTGGGTTCCTCCTTCAGGACCTTCTTGAGGCTCAGCCTCCAGCGGTCCCTCCGGGATTAGACGGCCGCCCCCAGCGCCGCCCCCTCGGCCGCCGGCGCTCCTGACGCCGCGGACCCCAGACGGGCAGGGGGTCCAGCTACGTGCCCCGGACAGACCCCGCGCGGCCTGAGAGCTGGGCGGGATCCGACGCAACGCGAAGGCGGTCCCTTCCACCCCTCACCCGGTTCATTCTCCCCGGGCTGGCGCGGCCACGTGAGGGTCCCCGAGCGCGGTCCCGGATTTCCTCGCCCTGAATTCTCAGCCACAGGTGGGTGCGTCTCTGAGCGCGCCCTCGCTGCGCGCCCCCGCCTCTCCGGGCCTCGCCGCGCGTCCCCGCGCCCCACACTCGGGCGCGCCCTCGCCCCAGCGGCCTCCGCCTTCAGGGACCCTTTGCCCAGGCGCCCGGCGGCTGCTCCCTGGGCAAAGATGTGAAATCGCCGCTGTGTTCTCTTCCAGCTCATTTCTGTACCCGTATTTTCTTTTTATCTGCAGAGCAATTGAATTCTGTTGCACTCTGCCTGCCTTCCCAGTGTTTTCCTTTTCGTAAGTGCAGAACTTTTTTTTTTTTTTTTTGCCATTTCCTCATTTGATATACTTTAGGGTGTAGTTGACCCATAAAAAAGCAATCACTGCGTTCAGTGGAGTCAGCTGGTTATGAAGGGAGAAGGAGGAAAAACCCAGACCTTAGTTTTCCTTTTCAGCAGAGCTGGAACTCAGGCCTTTGCGAATTACAGGGACATTCCAATTCATTCCAAAGCCTAAGAAAGTGCTGCAAGAAAGGGCTTAGGGCCTTCAAAAACTAGTGCGGAGGAATAAAGGCAAGATTTTCCACAGACCAATGATTACAGATGCCTGGGAGTCTTTTCTTTTTCACCCTTTACGTTTAGGGTTAATTGAAGGTGTTCTTGCTGTAACATTAACGTTTGTGACTTGGCATTGCTTGTTCTTTTTAAAAAGGAAAATTAGCTTTGTGTACTTATTCTGTTTATAAAAAGAAGATAGACCCATTATTTTGAAAATCTGTAACCTGTAACTTCTTAACTTAATGATGGTATTATTTGGGGTTTTGGTTTTGTCTTTTGGAACGAAAAACAAAAGTTTTCTGTAGTACCTGCAATGAATGAGATAGACTGTGGTGTGGCTTCAAACTCCACGGACAGTTGAAAGCATTTGCTAAGGTTGGACCAATGATGACTCCATATGGTTAACTTGTTTCAAGTGGTTCAACTTTTAGTTTATTATTTCTCATTTAAAAGTATCAGAAAATATTAGGGATGAAATGAATATATTGTACATTTTGTTTTCTCGCTGATTTAGGTTGGTGGAATGACATCCAGCAACAAAAGCTATAAGATTATTTGAAATATTCATTTGCCTCTTCAACTTCAAGAAAGATAAATGTGTGATATATACATGGTCTTAGGTGCTTTTAATAAACAACTGGAAAAGCAGTGACTTACAATAGTAAATACATCAATGGCATTGAATTACATGTATTAGTGTCATAGCAGGATAATAAATAGATGATAAATAGAGCAACTCCTACTTACCAATAGGTGTAAGTCCGTGCTTTAGAGATTCTTGTAAATCCCCAGTATCCGAATTAGAAGACATTCTTAATGAAATGATAGGCAGTCCTTTGGTTTAAAGCAGATATCATTGAGTATAAGAAGGAAGTGAAGCTTGTCAAATTTTGTAGCCTTGGGCAGGACACATCAGACTACAATAACCCTGAGTGAAAGTTAAGAAAAAGCAAGGGGAAAAAAAAAAGCAACTCCAAGAAACCAGAAAGTTACAAGCAAGTCCTTCCCTGGACTCTGTACTTTTTCCAGCATTAGTGATCTGCCGTAAACCTTGTATCCAGTTTCGTGATGGTTTCTAATCAGAGGAATGGAAACTTTTGATAGGCTTGGACGAATCATGTGACTCCAGGCAGGTTGATAAGAGGACCCTGTTATAAAGTGACAGCAAAAGAGATAAGAACTCTTGGCAGATAATGGCACAGAAATGATTAACTCAGAAGTGGAGAGTTGGTGTGCAGGCAGAGAGTGGAAGGTTGTAAAACTGAGGGGTCAGAAGATCACACTTAGTGGGGAAAACTGCAAACCAGCTTAAGTCCACTAACTAAACTTAGGCTTGTGACATACCCCCTGGATGTCATCACCTCTTTGCATAGAGGAGGACAGACGTAGCTCTTCTGACCTCTGTAAATATATTTTAGATGATAACGTGGGCAGACATTCATTCTCCAAGTGATGACCGGGGATATGATTGACAATTCGAAACCCTGCAGGCAGCCTTGCTGAGCTTGTGCTCATTTATCTCTTCTTGTTTTGTCAACCAGCTTTTTTTTTTTTTAATCGTCCCTGTTCATTAGCTGAGGAGTTAACCTTAGCTTGTTTGTAGATTGGTCAGTTGATTAAAAGGGCAGACTATTTCTTTGCCCCCCAAAAGTAACACTTTATACTTTGAGGTTAATGCTGACAAATACATATCCCATAATTAAAAAATTTTCATTCTTTCCTTGAATCCATGGGAAAAAAAGGGTTACTCCTCACATGAAAGAGATATTATTCAAATGACCAAGATTAGTTTTAGGCTCTTGTGGAATATGTCTATTGTTTTTCGAAGTAATAAAATCTGGATTCTTAGAACAATGCATGTCTTTTCCTATGTTGTGGAACAGTTAGTCGTTTTCTTGTATGTTTTGATTTTGCTAATGGAGCAATTTTTTTTTTTTTTTTTCGCCTAAGGTACCATTTGGAAAACACAGACTGTTTATGTACAGCATTTTCCCCATCAAAATTATATTTTTTTGTATTAAACTTGACTGCATATAATAGGAAAATCAGAAAGGCAGTGGTTTAAGTAAGACATTTATTTTTCTTCTATAAAAGAAATTCAGAGGTAGGGATGGTACAGTGCCCCTATGAAGTTACACAAGACCTCACTCCTTCCATTTACTCTATCCTCTGTCTCCCGTCCTCATGTTCCAAAACAGCTGCTAGAGGCCAGCCATCACTACCAGGAAGCAGTGTGGATGACGAGAGAAAACATGTGTTCCTTTTCCAGTACATTTGCTGAAAGTACTGTGTAAACACTTTGCTTTTATTTCACTAGGCAGAAATTTGACACATATGCACACTTAGCTGCTTCCCTGATAGCTCAGTTGGTAAAGAATCCGCCTGCAATGCAGGAGACCTGGGTTCGATCCCTGGGTTGGGAAGATCCCTTGGAGATGGGAACGGCTACCCACTCCAGTATTCTGGCCTGGAGAATTCCATGGATTACAGTCCATGGGGTTCCAAAAAATTCAGACACAACTGAGCTACTTTCACTTTCACTTTTTCTTTCACACTTAGCTGCAAGGGAGGCTGGAAGTGAATATTTAGCTGGACAAGTAAATATATATTTCAAGCTACAAAGGATTGGGTGATTATAATTATCCATGTCAGTTCTTTGTTGCTATTTCTTTAAGCAATCAGACAATAATGTGGTGCAGTACCGGAAATGTACCTGTGTAAATGTTAAAGGATATATGATCCTGTGAAGCATCTATTCTCTTAAAAATTATTAGGACTCCAAAAGGTTTTTGGTTATGTAAATTATATATATATATATTCATGTTTATTGCATTTGGAATTAAAATTGAGAAAGTAAAAATTATTAGTTATAAGTATATTAATTTATTGTTATCAAGGTGATTATGATAACATATTGAAAATTGAAAAGAGCTATTTTCCAAAGCAAAAGAATCTTTAAAAAGTGGCATTTTCAGAAGCCTTTTTAATGTCCAGCTTAATAGAAAGCTGCCTTCTCCCATGCACTTCTGCATTCAGGCTGTAGTAATATATTGTGTATTTTTAATTTCAATCTTCAGCAATTAAAAAGACTCATTTGTTTGCTTGTGTTTTGGCCGCACTGGGTCTTGTTTCTGCGCCAGCTCTCTCTAGCTGTGCGGAGTGGGGGCCGCTCTTCTTGGCGGTGTAAGGGCTTCTCTTGCTGAGCGGCACAGGCTCTGGGTGTGCCGACGATAGTTGAGGCAGGTGAGTTTAGCTGCCCTGCAGCATGTAGGGTCTTCAGGGATTGACCCTGTGTCCCCTGCGTTGGCAGGTGGATTGTTAATCACTGGACCTCCAGGGAAGTCACAGAAGTCTTTATTTTATTTTTAAAAATTATTTACTGGTTAAACTTCTGGCGGTGCCGGGTCTTCGTTGCTGTCTGGGCTTTTTCTCCAGTTGCGGTGTGCGGGCCTCTTGTTGCGGGGGCGTCCCTTGTTGCAGAGTCTGGGCTCTAGGCGCGTGGGCTTCGGTAGCTGTGACACGTGGGCCCATGGCTGTGGCTCTGGAGCTTGGGCTCAGCAGTTGTGACATATTGGTTGCTCGCAGTACGTGGGGTCTTCCCAGACCAGGGATGGAGCCGATATCCCTTGCATTACAAGGTGGATTCTTAACCACTAGACCACCAGGGAAGCCCTCCAATACATACATGTTGATGTCATTGAAATCCACTGTGGACTGGGTGACTTGGGGTCTTGGGTGAGAGACCCATCTTCCATAAATGGAATTTTGGAAGATATATGCAAGTTTCTTTTCTGTGTTTTGTCCTTGACACCCATTCTTAGTTACAGGTATGACCTGACACCCTATGGAAGACCTCCAATGGTTTGTAATTTAATAGCATCACGTCATTCTTTGCTTTGGTCCTCTTCTTTTGTGTGTATGGCTATTTAATAAAACATGCAACAATAAGAGAGATTGGATTCCATGCTTTGTTATATACCTCTGATTAGACAGACTTATTTACAAAATATAAAAAAAATATTGAAAGATGATAGTGTTACTGGTTTCCTAATAACTCCCACTTGAACCTTTAAAAAGTACAATTTGCTATTTGCCTGTCTTATTCACGTTCCTGTAGAACTTACTGGCATGCTGAGGAGATGTCGCATTAATGAGTTACTCTGGTCTTTTGAAGCTTATCTAGGAGGCTAATTGACTAGAAATAGACACTCAGAACTTTGTGAGAAATGAACATATTTTTGTGAAAGAAGGCTGGAATAACATTCACATGTGATACAAACAACAGGTGCACAGAACTCAGCCCGAGAGATGGTTAATGAACAATTTAGGTTCCAGCCAGGCTGGGGGAAAAGTGAAAGAGGAATTACAACCTCAATTTTTAGCTGTTATTTTTCCCAATCAAGGCACAGCCCGACCATTTCCTTTGGGCAGATGTGGGCATTTAATCACCTTTGCTATCCCACTGAACTCATCAGACACCACCACAGAGCAGACCTGCAGTGACTCCCATGTACAAGGGCCCTTGTTTATACTGATAAAACATTATTTGCTAACTGATTTCAGAAAGGATTTGTAAATGATTGACAGATAACTAATGACTCCTGGACATCTTTGCCAAAATCCAGAAAGCATTCAGTAATGTCATCTGAACCCATATTGCATGATGATGTTGAAGTTGGGTTAATGAATCACAGTCGCTGTAAACTTCCTGAATATACTCTTCCGAGACATTATGACATATCCATTAGGAACTGATAGTCTTGTAAAATCAGTTTTTCTGGTCAGCACGGTGCGTGAGCACATCCCAGAAAGTCCTGTGGGTATGTTTATGTTTGGATTTACTAAGAACAAGCACCCTAAATGACTCATCACTCAGCGGGACTGACTGTACCAGTTACTGGGAAGTTTGTGTGCTCAGTCGCTCAGTCGTGTCCAGCTCTTTGCAACCCCATGAACTGTAGCCCCCCAGGCTCCTCTGTCCATGGGATTCTCCAGGCAGGAATCCGGAGTGGGTTGCCGTTTCCTCCTCCAGGAGATCCTCCCCACCCAGGGATCGAGCCCACATCTCCTGCATCTCCGCACTGGCAGGCAGATATTTTACCACTATCACACATACGGCACACACATACACATACCCTGTTGCTCCCTGGGGTATTTTTGCTGGTACCCTTCACTAACAAAGCCACTTGTCACTGATTTCATTTAAGACCCGGGCTAGCACTGGCAGTTAAAAAAAAAAAAAATCAGCTTCTTTAACAATCCACACGCCCCCAGTCATATAAGATGATGGGGTGGCGGATCTGGAGAAGTAATGACTGTGTAAAGATTTCTTTTCATTCTTTTTAATAACTGTGAGAAATGGGGCACCTGGCAGGAAAGATAAGTTATTTTTACACAGTACTATTATGGCCAGGTAAATATTACTCACTTTTTATAGCACTAATAATTAAACAGAGCCTTAGTCAATCTTCCAGCAATTGAAATCTTTCAGACTTGATTCTTCTGTAGGCTTGTGTTGAGTTCCCCACGTTTATCACAATCTGTGATCTGGGTCTGATGACTTTTGGTTCATATCTTTATTTAGAGTAAGTGAAATAAATTCAGTGCCATTTTGTTTCCATTTAAGGCCTTTTAAAACATTTAGGCAAATAACTAAATTATCTAAACTATTTTTAAAAGAGGGATATGTAGAACATCCAAAGTTATTTCTCTAGAAATTACATAGTAATTATTTTGTAAAAGATATGGAGCCACAAATAGATTTCAGGCATTTTTAATTCATGGACCTGAAGGTTGTATGTTACCTGACATCATCTGATAGACTACATGAGTGAAATGATCTTTCAAGTAATGAGTGTTTCTCTACAATGAAATATTCACATGGCTAAATCTTCCGTAGGGCCATACAACTCAATCTTGATTGTGTTGTTCTAATACACACTGTTTATTGTTATTTTTTTGCCCTCTCAATCCTTTGTGAAATAAGAGAGCATTTAATCAAAAATGGTAAATGAGGAAGGATTTTAAAATATGGATGGCAATCCACTCCAGTATTTTTGCTTGAAAACAATCCCACGGACAGAGAAGCCTGGCGGACTACAGTCCCCGGGGTTGCAAAGAGTCAGACATGATTTAGCGGCTGAACACGCATGCGCACACACACACCCCCGTGTAAGCAATCCTTAAACGGTTTCTGAACACACAGCAATCTGTGATTAGTCAAAACATCAATCACCAATCTACTGATAGTAATAAAATAAGGGCATAAATGCACATTACATTTTGGGAAAGAAAAGATAAAACCAAAAAAGAAAGGATTGATTGAAGATACTGGGTTGGCCAAAAGGTTTGTTCTGGTTTTTCTGTAAGGTTTATGGAAAAACCCAAGCGAACTTTTTGGTCAACCCAGTACTTAGAACGGTTGTCTTGTACTGTATGAAGTAGAGAAAAGTGAAAATGAATTTCAAAGAGACAGGCATACTTTCTACCTGATATTTTTATTTCCATGAATCTAACAAGTTATATCCTCAAGCATTATTTATGTAGGTACTAATGTATTTTTTAGATCTTTCCAGTTCTTTTGTATTTCCCAAATAGCCATAAATCATCTTTATCTTTAACTAATAATTAAGAGAAAAGAGAGTTGATTTTTCAGGTAAATAAAAAATTTGGAATTGTGAGATTTCAATTATTTATTCTCTTTTTCACTAACTTCTATTACCACCCAATAGAATTCCACCAAACTTAATTGTGCTGTGCTTAAATTTAGTGTCCTTTTTGGGCCATTATTGTGATCTTGAAGCTTTATTCCAATTAATTATATTAATATTAGAGTATATGTGAGATTTAGAATAGTTGTAACTAGGTATGTGATTTTTTCCTACTTTTTCAACTTCTCTTCCCTTTTATGTCCTCATGTATCATTTCTCCATTTGTTGAACACATACTATAAGCCAGGCGAAGCGCTTTACATATGTGCTATTGTTTAATCCTAAAACTAATTATTATGAATTAAATGGTTTATATGCCTGGGACACAACAGTCATTCCATAAATATCCACTAACACTATTAGTATTGATGGCTAGAAGATTTAAGCTAGGGAAATGCATAGAAATTTAAACATAGAATTGGTAAGGCACAATGTCCTTAAATAATATAAATATATATAAATATCAATAAATCATAAGTGCAGATCCAATTCATCATTCCTAAACAGAACTCATCATCTTTCATTTCAAATGCCCAATTTTTTGAATGAAGGACACCACCAAATTGCTAAACCGGAAATTCGAGTAGTGCTCTGAAAGTCTCCGCCTGATTAACTTGCCGCGTCCACTCAGTGGCCCAGCTCCGTCCCTCCGTTCCCCAACCTCCCTCCGTGGCATCCGTCCTCTGGCCCTGCCCTTGCCTTGGCTTCCGACGTCCAGAACGGACAGCTCACTGGCCTGGAGCCCGAGGGACTCGAGGTCTGGTCCGGGCACACATCGGTCACCAGTGTGACCCTTGGTGAGTTCTGTGTTCCCTTTCCCACTGTTTTCTCAGCGTGGGTGCAGCATGGACCCCAGCTCCTGAGACGGCGGGAAGGTTGAGTGAGAACACAGCGCCAGCGCATCATTTCCACCTCTGATTCCTCTGTCCTCTCCAGATGGTTCTCTGCCTTCGCTCTGGCTTCCTTCAGGCCTTTTCCCACACTCCTGCTCAACACATTTTTTTAAAAAGTGATTAACTATTCTGCTGCTTTAAATTTTTCAGTGGTTTGCCCTACTCTTTAGAATAAAATATTCATACTGTTTATCACACAAGACCCTTTAGGATCTGACCATTTTTAAAAAATGTATTTATTTTTAATTGAAGGATAATTGCTTTCTTTATGGTATTGTGCTGGTTTCTGCCATACATCAACATGAATCAGCCATGGTGTACATATGTCCCCTTACTTTCTTTTTTAACTTCTCTGATCTGTCTTCTCCCCTACCTTCTCATTCATTCTATACTCTGGCTGTAAAGAACTACTTGTAGTTCCTCAAAACGTCCTAACATTCATGCCTCTGTCTGTTCACTCGCATCTTCATCTGTTTATTTATCCATCCATCCATTTGCTTCACCAGCTAAAATGTGCAGGAGGCTGTAACTGGTCCTGGGGATGAAGAGTAGACCTTGTGAAGTTCGGTCTGGTGGAAGAGAGGAAGGAGGAGAGCTGTTTTCAGAGTGTAGGATGCTGGGGGTACCAGGCGTCCCTAATGCATCTTGGGAGGGATGAGAGACAGCATTCCGGAAGTGGGGCTGGAGCATCCCTGAGGGCACCTCAGAGTGGGCCAAGTAACCAGGGGTTCCTGAGGTGCTGTGGAGGGCTCGGGGTCCTAACCCTGTTCCACCCGAACAGAGCCTGGCCTGTGTTTAGCGTCCGTCCTGGGAGCATGGAAACATGCAAGCAGAGAGACCGACCACTGATGGGGGGATAGCTGAATAAATTATAGAATCTCTACTTCATTCCTTATAATGCGGCCATTAAAGAAAAGCTACGCAGAGCCTTCTCAGGAAAGCTTGGAGGGGTCTCGTGAAGATGTATAGTAGAAGAGCAAAGGCAGGTCATTGCGTGAGTGGGAGAACCAAGCCAAAGAGAAGAAAAATTAGGGGCGTATGATCACATATGCATTCAAGTAAAACAATCTAGGTACATGTAGATATGTGTACAGAAAAAGAGTTTAAGACAACTTAGAAAATGCAGCCAAGTATGAAGGGAGTCACCTGTAATCCTGGCATCCTGAGATCTTTTGTTATTATTGTTATTCAGTCATGTCCCACTCTTTGCAACCCCATGGTCTGCAGCAAACCAGGCTTCCCTGTCCTTCACCATCTCCTGGAGTTTTGCTCAAACTCATGTCCATCGAGCCAATGATGTCATCCAACCATTTCATCCTCTGTTGTCCCCTTCTCCTCCTGCCTTCAGTCTTTCCCAGCATCAGGGTCTTTTCCAGTGAGTCGGTTCTTTGCCTCAGGTGGCCAAAGTATTGGAGCTTCAGCTTCAGCATCAGTCCTTCTAATGAATATTCAGAGTTGATTTCCTTTAGGATTGACTGGTTTGATCTCCTTGTAGTCCAAGGGCCTCTCAAGAGTCTTCTCCAGCACCACAATTTGAAAACCTCAATTCTTAAGCACTCAACCTTCTTTATGGTCCAACTCTCACATATATACATGACTACTGGAAAAACCATAGCTTTGGCTAGACAGACTTTTGTCAGCAAAATGATGTCTCTGCTTTTAATACAGTGTCTTGGTTTGTCATCCTTCCAAGGATCTGGAAGAAAAGCTTTGAAATGTTTTCTACTAGTCTTTTCCAGTGTATTTAAGTACTGAAATACAGGCAAAATTGGTGTCATATATATTGTTTTATAGTCTTCCCTTTTAGACATTTACATTATATGATCAATATTTTTCCACCCCATATGTTTCTTTCTAAAACATAATTTTTAATTTCTGGTTGCTGTTCTTTTAGATGGCTCCTCTGTAACTTACCATTCTCCTATTGTTGGCCATTCAGAAATAAACCCACAGACATAGAAAACAGACTTATGCTTAAGTCTGTGGGAAAGGGTGGGGGGAAGATAAATTAGGAGTTTGGGATTAACATATACACACTACTATATATAAAATGGATAATTATCAAGGACCTACTGCATAGCACAGGGAAGTCTACTAAATATTTTGTAATAGTCTATAAGGAAAAGGAATCTGAAAAAAACGACTATATATTCTGAATCCCTGAGCTATACACCTGAAACTAACAGAACATTGTAAATCACCTATACTTAAAAAAAAAAAAATGGGGTAAGTGGAGATTCGTGAAGCTAAATTATTTTCCCGGAGTCGATCAGCTCGGGAATGGAGCTGTGATTGGCCCGTTTGTCTGGTCCTGGAGTCTGGCCACTCGTCTCTCTGCTTTTCCCCATCCTTTAAGGAGCTCGGACCAGACCTGGCTCCCCTGCTCATCCAGTAAGGTCAAGTGTGTCCTGCCAGTCGCGTGGTGAATCACACAGCCCGCCCAGCTCTCAGCACCCCTCTCTGTTAATAGTCGGCATACGGTCGTTGACATTCTCTCGGTGCTCCCCGGTGACCTGTGAAGAGACAGAGGCCTCGAGTAGGAAGCCAAGTGAGGAAGGTCAGAATGTCCCCCGGGAGATGCCAGAGAGAGCCTGGTCCGCGTGGACCGAGCAGGAGGTGCGCCCTGGTCGTGCCCCTGGTCATCCGTGGCCCTGCGGCTTGGCCTGCCTGTGCGGGCACGGCTGTCGTCCCGTGGCTCATGAGTCATCAGTGAAAAGTCAAGAAAATTGAGGACGAAGAGCAGACACAGGACAGGAGATGGCAGGAGACGGGATTTTCCTGTACTCAGGGGTGGAAGGGGAGCACGATGTTGGTTCAATTGGCAGGGAGACATTAATAGCAAAACCAAAACCTATTTTATTTTTAAACAGGGATGTGAACCCAGGAACCTTCAACAGTTGAAAAACTAAAGGCCAAAACACTTGAGAATGTATTTTTAAAAATCCCAAACATGTGAGCCTTGAGGAAGACATAGTTGAGATGCCAGAAATGAAAAGATCGCTAAGAAAAGAAAAAAGAGAGAGAGACTAGAGCTGAGGGCACCCAGTTTCTACTGCAGGTCAGTCCGTTTTGATGGGGCACTGCAGCAGGCGGCCGAAGGATTGGAGCTGCAGCTTCAGCATCAGTCCTTCCAATGAATAGTCACAGTTGATTTCCTTTAGGATGGACTGGTTTGATCTCCTTGCAGTCCAAGGGACTCTCAAGGGTCTTCAACAACACCACGGTTCAAAATCATCAATTCTTCAGCGCTCAGCCTTCATTATGGTCCAGCTCTCACATCTGTACATGTGAAAAAACCATAGCTTTGACTATGCAAACCTTTGTCAGCAAAGGGATGTCTCTGCTTTTTAATACACTAAGTTCATCATAGCTTTCCTTCTGAGGAGCAAGCATCTTTTTATTTTGTGGCTGCAGTCACTGTCTGAAGTGATTTTGGAGCCCAAGAAAATTAAATCCGTCACTGTTTCCACTTTTCCCCCATCTGTTTGCCATGAAGTGATGGGACTGGATTCCATGATCTTAGTTTTTTGAATGCTGAGATTTAAGCCAGCCTTTTTACTATCCTGTTTCACTCTCATCAAGAAGCGCTTTAGTTCTTCTTCACTTTTTGCCATTAGAGTGGTATCATCTGCATATCTCAGGTTGTTGATATTTCTCCTGGAAATCTTGATTCCAGCTTGTGATTCATCTAGCCTGGCATTTCTCATGATGTACTCTGCATATAAGTAAAACAAGCAGGGTGACAATATATGGTCTTGATGGATTCCTTTCCCACTTTGGAACCGGTCCACTATTCCATGTCCAGTTCTTCACTTTCATATAGGTTTCACAGGAGGCAGGTAAGGTTGTCTTCCCATCTCTTTAAGAATTTTCCACACTTTGTTGTGATCCACATAGTCAAAGGCTTTAGTGTAGTCAGTGAGGCAGAAGTAGATATTTTTTTGGAATTCTCTTTTTTTTTGGGAAAATTTCTATGATCCAGTCTGCTGCTGCTGAGTCACTTCAGTCGTGTCCGACTCTGTGCGGCCCCATAGATGGCAGCCCACCAGGCTCCTCTGTCCCTGGGATTCTCCAGCCAAGAACACTGGAGTGGGTTGCCATTTCCTTCTCTGATGATCTAGTCAGATGTTGGCAATTTGATCTCTGGTTCCTCTGCTTTTCTTAATCCTGCTTGAACATCTGGAAGTTCTCGGTTCATGTACTGCTGAAGCCTAGCTTGAAGGATTTTGAGCATTACCTTGCTAGCTCAGTCTGTTGTTGTTGTTGTTGTTTTAATCAGATGTAAATCAAATTAAGCAGCCTAAAAATGCAGCGTACTTACTGTTGGATGCCAATTTGTATTCCTTTCTCAAAATGGAAACTTTCTTCAGTGTTGCTGTTTGTCTTCCACTTTGTAGACATTCACAGTGCTGGGTATCGGGTCTGTGTGGTTTCAGGTCTGTGTGGACGCTGTCTCCTCCTCTTCTCCCGTGTTCCATCTCTCTCCCCTTTCTTCTTTGCTTGCTCACTCACTCAGTCACAGAAATACCTCTCTCAGTGACTCACGTCAGTATGAGCACCAGAACTGATCACTGGACAATATTTCTAAAAATCTAGAACAACAACGAGAGCCCGTCCTGCGTTCACACCTCACCCCCTTCCCCTGGTTATTCTGTCCGCGCCGTGGGCATTATCTGGACTGTCTGGCTGACGCCCAGCTGCTACAGAAAGTGCCAGCAACTGGGCTGACTTTGTTTCTAAGTTCCATCATCCATTCGCCAGTATTATCAAAATCAAGTCGGTAGGCAGTCCTGAGAACTGACACGGTCCTCCCAGAGCTGTCCTGGGCGTTGTGGGGGATGCACAGGGCAGAATAATGGAGCATCGGACTTCGGACCCAGAGAATCGTCACAGACTCGTTCCTTACGCATGTTTGGCGTGTTATTAGATCACAATGTCCGCTGCGTGTCTGCCGGGAGAGTACATTGCTAGTACCAAGCGGGAAAGAGGGTGCTCATTTGCAGTGAGCGGAGGGTGTGCATGCGTGTGTGTGTGTGTGCACGCGCGTGTGTGTGTGCGTGTGTGTGTGTGTGTGTGTGTGTGTGCGTGCGTGTGCGCCCAGAGACAGTGACGTGCTGGAGGCCAGTGGCTTCGGTGTGCTGTGCTGGATGAGCCTGGGCAAGCTCCTCTCTGCCCTGACACTTCAATGTCTTCATCTGTAAAAGAAGGGTTGTACTTAGGTCCTAAGGTTGTTGTGAGGGTTAAATGGGCTAATACATAAAAAACCCAGCCCATAGTAACAATGGATATCGGTTATTACTTTGTCCCCATTGTTTGCAAACCACTCAGATCTTCCAAAGTGGATCTGAGTTGACTAGAGCTGGAAAATGATTGACTATTGATTGGAATTGTTTCGAACAATCACTGATTCATCTTAAACCTACATGTAAATTAATTATAAGAAAAACCCTTATTATCTTCTTGGGACAAATACTGGGAATTGTCACTGTGGTTGATGAAAGCTGCTTTCTGGACCTTCTAATATCAAAGTTGATATGGCAAAAATGGAATATGGAAATCAGTCTGGTGAAGTGGGGCAGTGTACACGCAGATTTTTTTCGTCGTCGGGGAGGGGAGGGGTGTGTCACTGATTTTGCTGACCTGGCCTCAGCTTGTGAGAACTTGGTGAAGTTGCAAAACACAGGTGGCATATTTGTGTTGTATTTTCTATAGAAAGTACCAGTCCACTCATTGTTTGACAAATGAAGGCATGGGAGGTTTGCTTAAGTTTCAAAACAAAAGGCAAAACACGAAAAATGGAGAGCCTCCGCTGGTGGTCCAGTATGTTAAGAATCCACCGTTCAGAGCAGGGGACGCGAGTTCTATCCCTGGTCAGGGAACTAAGCTCTCACCTGCCGAGGCGCAGTTAACCCGCCCAGTGCAACTAAGACGCGACACATCCAGAAACAAACAAACAAAAAGCAGAAAAATTGAGAAATGCTTGCATGCGTGAAACGAGTTAGGTAATTTAATTTCTTTTTTCTTTAAGAATGGGTTTCCAAACAATTTGATAGCAAATTAGGTATATTTGGTTTTATCTTATTTGACATCAGTAGAAGTATTATCTTAAGCTGGCCCAATTTAGCAATCTACAATATTTTGTACTCTTTGTTAAGCCTCAGCTGGATTACTGTCATTGTTCTAGAAGGAGTTTGAACAGTTTTGACTGACTGCAAGGATCTGTCTCAGTCCTAAAATCATTAAGAGGCACAAAAGACCGATTGTGTTGATAACTTTTGAAGTTTTATATAAGCTGCATTGTTAACTCCTCCTAAATGTTTTATCAGGTCATTTCAAATGTGCAGTTTCTTTTTTTTTTTTTCAAATGTGCAGTTTCTTAAAAAGATAGAGTTCAAAACCATTGCCAAATGCTAATTTAAATATCTAAAGAACTTTAATTAAATTCACAATAAACCTGTGAATCTGAAAGCAGATTTTTTTGTTATACCCAAACACGGGGAACTGGATTTCAAGAGCTTCAATTTGTATTTTTTTGTGATAATGTGTTGTTGTTTTTTTTTTTTAATTTTAATTCAGCTCTAGTTACCTCTTCTGTACAAACTGGTTACAGTTACAAATCTGTCTCAGACCCTGAAAGGGGTGAGGGAGATGATTCCAGAGCCTTTGGGCAATGTTTAGTTACTTTTCTGTATTCAGCATAGAAGTTACACTTTATTACTTTAGGGAATTTTCTTTACAGCTTTTGTAATCTATAATCTACATTTAATATTTTATTCTCCTTGGCTTAGTTTAAAATATAATTCCATAGCTCAGACACATGTGTGCATGTGTGTGTGTATGTATTAAAAAACCAAAATACTATCTTGGAATTTTAAAATCTTATCACTTTGAAAGCTTGTTGTTCAATTGCTCAGTCGTGTCCCACTCTCTGTGACCCCATAGACTGCAGCACTCCAGACTTCCCTGTCCTTCACTGTCTCCCAGCGTTTGCTCAGATTCACATCCATCGCGTCGGTGATGCCATCCAACCATCTCATCCTCTGCTGCCCTCTCCTCCCGCCTTCAATCTTTCCCAGCATCAGGATCTTTTCCAGTGAGTCAGTTGTTAGTGTCAGGTGGTCAAAATATTGGAACTTCAGCTTCAGCATCAGTCCTTCCAGTGAATATCCAGGATTGATTTCCTTTAGGACTGACTGGTTTGATCTTCTTGCAGTCCAAGGGACTCAGTCTTCTCCAGCACCACAGTTCGAAAGCATCAATTCTTCGATGCTCAGCTAGCTAGTGTTTGATTTTATTTAATTTTGAAGTTGAAAAACAGTTAATTTATAGTGTTGTGTTAGTTTCAAGTGTACAGCTAAGTGACTCAGTTATATATACATATATATGTATAGCTCTTCTTTTTCAGATTCTTTTCCATTATAGATTATTACAAGGTATTGAGTAGAGTTCCCTGTGCTATACAGTAGGTCCTTGTTGATATCTATTTTATATATAGTTCTCTGTATATGTTCAGGACTATATATGTTAATTGCAAACTCCTTCCCTCCTTTCCCCTTTGGTCACATAAATTTGTTCTCTATGTCTGTGAGTCTGTTTGTATCATTTTTTCAGATTCCACAGATAAGGCGATAACAAATGATACAGTCTTTATTATCATCGCTTTTCTATTTTAAATAATGGAATGTAAACCTCACTTGATGTCACTTGGGATGACTTTCCATTTGGCGTGTGTGTATGTATATATCATGCTTCTTTCTGAGGTGTGTTCTGGGAAGCCTGGAGGGCGTCTGTAGATTGCCAAGAGTTGTACACTTCTGCTCCATTCACTGCCCTCTGCACCAGGAGGGAAGCGTGAACAGTGTCACCTCCACGGCGTGCACGCCGGAACGGCTCGTCAGTGGTGGGGCGGGGACTGCAGGTGGGGACCGCCGGTGCGGGGAGGCCCTGCCCAGCACCCCCTCTGTCCCGGGAGACACGACTCGCGGGGGGCCGCCTCCCTGAGAACCTGGCCGCGATGCCAGCTGCAGTTTTACCTTAGAAACCCGGTCACGTGAACGCTCTTCCCTCGTTTCGCACCTGAAAACTGGGGAATGTCGGTCCTCTCCTACCTCCTGTCCTAAAACAAACAACCTGTTTCGTTTGTTCATTTTTGTTTTTTAGGGGAAAGGAATTTGGTTTGGTATTTTGCTAAGCTAGTTAATTCCTGTTTTCGTGTAGTCAGGAACCAGTCAGTGGAAAAAAGAAAATGTAAGTGCTATATCCAAATATACTCCTTCCGTACTCTGAGATTTCTGCTTTCTGGTTCCCTTGGCTCTGAAAGTCCAGAAAGATGATTCTTCCTCTAAGTAATTGTGAACGCAGACCTCTTTCGTACCTTATACAATGCCCACATCCAATTTTTATCCTTCACTTGCCTGCATTTTATAAATCTTAAATGTGATTGTTAGAATGGACCCAAATATAGTCTTTTTTTAAAAAAAAATGTTTCCTGATGTATTTATTTGGCTGTTCTGGGTCTTAGCTGCCGCAGTTGGTATCTTTAGTTGCGACATGCGAGATCTTAGCTGTGGCATGAGAGATCTGTCTCCGTGACCAGGGATGGAACCCGGGCCCCCTGCATTGGGAGCTTGGCAGCTGAACTGCTGGACCGCGAGGAAAGCTGCCCCCTCTCCATGTGTCTTTTAATTAATCCCCCACGATTTCCAGCTGTATTTCCTGTATCTGTTTGAATCTAAATATTGTTTTATAATCTGCTACATGCTCTGCACCTTTAATCTGAAGTCCCCAACCAGCTGAGTTTATCCCAGTGGAGCCTGCAGAGCTGCTCTCTGAACGCCCAGGACTGGGCACCTTTGGAATGACACTCGCTGGCCGTGATGAGAAGGGCAAGGAGATGGCTCACGGTCACATGGAGACAAAAATGTTTTGTGATAAGAGCCACCATCGTATTTCCTGTGGGCTTCAGAAGCTCTGCAGAGCTGGTATTGGGAGACTTGAGATGTGACTTACTGCTCAGAAGTGATCTTCTTCCCTGAGTTATTCTCCAGGGGCCTTTCTTGCATGTTACTCATTTGCCCTGTTAGTGTTTGGCCTTTACCATAACAAGAGGAGAGACTGAAGGGAACAGACATAGTCAAAGTGAAAAGGAGCTTCTCTGTTTGCGGTCAGGGGCAGGGTGGGCGGGTCTTGTTCTCCAGAAATCTCTCCATCCTTGGCACAGTCGCCGATGGGGAGACTTCTCTGGGTCACCCACACCTGAACCTACGAGAGGAAAGATGAGAATCTTGAGTGGAACTGAGGGGTTTTGCCCCGAGAGAGTGAGTCCTGGTGGTTGAGTCAGGAAGGCTGGTTTTTTTTTCAGCTTCCAGTTTTAATTTGGGGCAAGGTTTGGGCCTACAGGCACAATGAGAGCTGTCTGCCAGACTTTTTAAAAATCAATCAGACACATTGTTTGTTCCCCTGGGTTTGATAGACATGTTGTAATAAGGTCCTGAACTGCTCCTCTCTCTTTATGTACCTTCTGTCTAAAGGCTTGTTACTATTGTGACCTGTATTCATGGGACCACAAACAATGGGTTTAACCATTAACTTTCAAACCAGCTCTAAATGAATTCTTTTATAAGATGAGAATTATACGGGCTTCCACTGGTTGCTCAGAGGAAAAAAGAAAAGGATTCAGGTTGAACTAGATTATTAAGGACTTGGGAGTTGATGGCAAGGATGCCCCTGGACCGGACAGGTAACTTGCCTGGACCTGACCATGTCAGATAACGCTGTTTAGCTGACATTCCCACACCCCTGAAAATCATAAGGTATTCTAAAATTGGTCTGTCTGAGAATAAAATAAATTGTGGTAGTATCTAGGTTCACTGAATTAAACCTGGCCATCCATGTGAATACTTAGTGTCCACTGAGGCACAATTTAATGTCAGGTGTCTATTTCAGGGCCCTTCCTGGTGAGACTTGGGCAAGTTCCCAACTACAAAGGATTCATTGTTTTCTCAAATGATAGGAAATAAACACTGAAATCCTGCCCTCTCCAATTCATAGTTATCTGTATGAATTTTTTCATCTATTTTTAATTGAGCAGCAATCCAAATAAAGGGTGGATTTCAGAAAACTATACAACCCAATAGTGCCTGATGTTTCAGGTGAGACAAAAGGACCATCCCACTGAGGTGGGGAAACCAACCTTATACGCATGGCTCGTGAGATACCATCAGAAACAGGAGCCCCTCTGGGGATCTCCCAGAGTGTCTATGTTTTTGTTTTTTCAGTGGGGTGTAATTTGCACATGCTCCTTAGGATCCATTGGACTTTGTCGTGTAGGATTTTCTTCCCCTACAACATTAGAAAAGACTTTTTTTCTGTCCTTCTAGTAGATTAATTATTTTTCAGAATCTATCTCGGGGCTGCTTTAACCTACTGGCCCCAATTTTCGGATGGGCTGAGCACAGTGCAGGAGTCAGCAAGAGCCGCCTGTGGTTCCAGCCCCCGGTTCACCCTCGGAGTCACGAAGCGGCTCCCGAGTAACCGCTTTAGAGTCAGTTCTCTGATCCACAAACACACAGGCCGCTTTTGATGAAAGTGCTAATCTGCTTCATCGATGCTTTGACAGATCCGTTGTATATGCTCTCATTTAGCAACTCATTATATAATGTGCCAGGTTTCTCAAGGTACACAGCGGGTGCTCAATGAATGTTCGCTGTCCTCAGGCCCTGGAGACAGTAGGCGTTGGTATAAAAGCCCGCATGGGAAGTAAGGACATATGTGATCACAGTCGTGCGTTCATGTCTGACTCCTTTCCTGAGACCCGCCGGGGACTGAGCAGCCTCTGTGAGTGCACTGGGGTTATCTCCGTGTTCAGTGCTGTCAGGGCCCAAGATGAAGTGGACGTGACCACTTTTGCATCGAAGAGCTTGGGTTTATTCGGGGGGGGGGCGGGGAAGGCTCCCGGGAGACCCACACGCGGGAGGGAGAGAGAAGAGGGGAGGAGGGGCAGAGGGCAGGAGTCCGGCTTCAGGAGGAGAACACAGGTTCCACGAAACAGAGGCAAAAGGTGAGAAGGGCGGACGCTGTTCTTACTGTGTTTGCAGACCCACTGCAGCAGCTGCGTGGCTGTGAGCTGCTGTTCCCGTGTGTCTGTCGCGTTTCACTTTATGGAGTTAAGCTGAGGAGTGGGAACGGGCTTTTGGTTTTTTTTTTCCTACCCTTTAATTGGGGTGTTTAGACTCTTTACATTTACTATTGCTATTGATATGGTGAGATTTAAACCTATCGTCTTTCTGTTTATTTGTCTCATCTGAGTTTTATTTAAAAAAACTTTTTGTTTTGTACAGCTTCCCTTGTGGATCAGCTCATAAAGAATCCACCTGCAGTCCAGGAGACCTGGGTTCGATCCCTGAGTTGGGAAGATGCCCTGGAGAAGGGAAAGGCTACCCACTCCAGTATTCTGGCCTGGAGAATTCCTCGGACTGTATAGTCCATGGGGTCTCGAAGAGTCAGACACGACTGAGCGACTTTCACTTTCACAGCCAATGAACAAGGTTGGGACAGTTTCAAGTGAACGGCACAGGGACTCGGCCATACATATGCATGTGTCCATTCTCCCCCAGACTCCTCTCCCATCCAGGCTGCCACACAATATTGAGCAGAGTTCCATGTGAAGAGCTTGGGTTTTTGAGTCCTACTGATCTGGGTTTAAATCCTGACTCTGTTCCTTGCTGCCTGATTTTGGGCAAATTTCTTAACACGCTTGAACTTCTGTTTCCTCATCTGTAGAATGGGGAGGCCACGCAGAATTTAAGATGGGTGAGGATGGGTGTGTTTAAAGCCCCAGCACAAGGGCTCTCATCAGAACTCTCGCTAGGGGTAGTTGTTGCTGTCATTAATAACGGAGCTTATAGATTCTGGCAGGCTTTTCTGGCTGAGATGTGATCTGTGAATCTGTACACCCTGCAGGTTGTCAGGGAAGAGAACGTGATGTGCTCATCCTCTTTTCTTCTGTGCCAAGTTGCTGTAGTCGCCTCCGACTCTTTGCACCCTGTATATCCTGCCAGGCTCCTCTGTCCGTGGGATTCTCCAGGCACGCATCCTGGAGCCAGTTGCCATGCTCTCCTCCGGGGATCGTCCCGACCCCAGGATCCAACCCGAGTCTGTTACGTCTCCTGCATTGTCAGGCAGGGTCTTTGCCACTGGTGCCGCCGTTCCCTCTCCCTTTGGTGACTTTGAAGAAAGGGAGTAAGGTCTAGAAGTTTGTAAGCCCTGTGGGAAATGAATCTTGTCACTTTACTGCTGGCTCAGTGGTAAAAAGCCCGCCTGCCAATGCAAGAGCCACAGGAGACGCGGGTTCAATCCCCGGGTCGGGAAGATTCCCCTGGAGGAGGGAATGGCAACCCACTCCACAGTTCCTGCCTGAAGAATCCTCATGGACAGAGGAGCCTGGTGGGCTACAGTCCACGGGGTCACAAAGAGTATGATTGATCACATATCACGTCCAATTGATTCCTTAGATGACTGTTTTCAACATACCTAACAGTGAGTTCTGTTTTCATTTCTCTCTTCTTCCTGCTTTAGTCTAAACTCAGTAAATAAATAGCACATCAACTGAAACCAAGTGCTGTGATCTCGCCCTTCCGTGGACACACAGGCCTCTGTGTCCTGGAGATGTAGCGACTTTGGCTGCAAAGTCCGAGACGGTCACCTCCGCAGGTCAGGGCCTGCCAGCTCCATGCTGAGCTCCTGGGTTGACCGGCTGTCCCACGGAGGCCTCGGGGTGTGGTTTCTTGCTGTTGAACTCTTTCTGCTCTGCCCTTTCTGGCTGGCGGCTGCAGTAACGGACGGTAGGTGCAGAGAACATTTCCAGCCTCCCAGGGAGCTCAGGGGGACTGTGCTGCTTCCACCTCCGAGGGGGAACCAAGCTGACGTGTCAAACGATGGACTGCTTTCACCTTCACACTTAATGTGATAGCCAACATTGTATAGTAGAGGGATGGATAGATTCTGATGACAAAGATGGAAGAAGATGCCAGAAGAAGGGATCAGAATCAAGATACAGCGCTGTGAACACTGGCACGTGTCAGGGATCAATACTTTGGATCATGTATATATTATGCTCACATTAAGGATCCCAAACCGGACTCACGTCTGATGAGAACGGTTCTTCCAGTACCAGGAGAGCTAACACATGATGGTCTTGGTGGCATTGTTGAGCGCTGCTGTCCTAGAAATTCACCAGCAGCATGTGGGAGGCTGAAGATATTGGTGCTTATACTGCTGCTGAGTCGGACACAGCCGGGCGACTGAACGCACATCGCCACGCACGTATTGTTGCTGCCATTTTTGTTCTCAGTGGATTCCAGAGGGCAGCTGTCTACTATGTGATCTCAGACACAGCCTGTCTTCCCTTGGAGCAAATTGAAAGGATTTCCCCATGGACTTCCCTGGTGGTACAGTGGATGAAAATCCATCTGTCAGTGCAGGGGACACAGGTTCAATCCCTGGTCCGGGAAGATCCCACGTGCCATGGAGTAGCTAAACCCATGCGCCACAGCAAGAGAAAGCCCTGAGCAGAGATGAAGACCCTTCCCACCCAAAATAAATACAAAATTAATTAATAAAAAAACTTTGCCCCAATGAGCAGAGGAAGGAAAATATTCCAGCTCTTTGCAGACCCCGTGTGCTTACATGAGTGGATGACAGTGTCACCCTGCATCTGCGCTGGTGCAGCTGTTACTAACCCTAAGGCATTTTCAAGGATCTTTCAACTCCATCCCCGTTAGTTTTCAAATTCATTGACTCAAACGAAACAAGAAGGATGACTAGGATATAAGGTCATACTTATCTATATTTTTATGAAAATTTTTAGAACATTTTTATTTTATAAAATTTGGATAAAGATTCTAAGTGTAGATTGTTGAAAGTCAGTTTGATGTGCTTGAAAGTGAAAGATGCTCAGTCCTGTCTGACTCTTTGTGACCCCATGAACTATATAGTCTCCAGGTCAGAATACTAGAGTGAGTAGCCTATTCCTTCTCCAGGGGATCTTCCTGACCCGGGAATTGAACCGGGGTCTCCTGCTTTGCAGGCGGATTCTTTACCAACTGAGCTAAGATGCTTAGGAACACTCAAATACTATAGATGGTCCCTTCTTTTCTGTTTTTCCTTTCCATCTCTTTTTTATACATTTTAGGTCATTGTAATCAAGTTATGACCAACCTAGACAGCATATTAAACAGCAGAGACATTACTTTGCCCAGAAAGGTCCATCTAGTTAAGGGTATGGTTTTTCCAGTAGTTATGTATGGATG
The DNA here is from genome assembly GCF_019320065.1 of Cervus canadensis. Lineage (NCBI taxonomy): Eukaryota > Metazoa > Chordata > Mammalia > Artiodactyla > Cervidae > Cervus > Cervus canadensis. The sequence continues at coordinate 2,006,295 of NC_057398.1, forward strand.
TGAGAGTTGGACTATTAGGAAAGCTGAGCGCCAAAGAATTGATGCTTTGGAACTGTGGTGCTGGAGAAGACTCTTGAGAGTCCCTTGGACTGCAAGGAGATCCAACCAGTCCATCCCAAAGGAAATCAACCCTGAGTATTCATTGGAAGGACTGATGCTGAAACTCCAATCCTTTGACCACCTGATGTGAAGAACTGACTCATTGGAAAAGACCCTGATGCTGGGAAAGATTGAAGGCGGGAGGAGAAGGGGACGACGGAGGATGAGATGGTTGGATGGCATCACCGACTCAGTGGACATGGGTTTGGGTGAACTCCGGGAGTTGGTGATGGACAGGGAAGCCTGGCGTGCTGTGGTTCACAGGGTCGCAAAGAGTCAGACACAACTGAGCGACTGAACTGAACTGAATCATAGTAATTAAAGATAACACTTATTTTTGAGTGGTACCTTATATTTTAATACTTTCCTATGTTGCTATGTGTTCCTACTGTATGAGAGTGTTTTTCAGACTTCCCTGACAGTCCAGGGGCTAAGAATAGGAGCTCCCACCACCAGGGGCTCGGGCTTGATAGCCGAGCTATCTAGTGCTCAGCACGTAGCAAATGTTCATTATTTTTACTGTCATTATCAGTATTTATTTTCATTTCCTTAATTACCAACAGGCACTATTTTATAATTTTTATATTCTTTTGTTGACTTAGCTGTTTCCATCTTTTGTCTTTTGGCTTTTTGAGTTCTGTTATTCTTAAACTTTAAGATGAGATATTTATGATACTCCTTATCTGACATTTATACTAATTTTCCTTTAATCTTGATATTTTTTTGCATAGAAATTTAAGTATTTTATTTATTTGATAGAGTTCTGTTTTCTTTCAGATTTTCTTCAGTTGTGTCAAATCTGAGGAACGTGTGATTGTTTTTCCAAAGACCTACTTGGTTTTCTGCTAAATTGTAATGATTTTAAAACTATTTAATGTGCTCTAGTTAGGACTTTGATGTTGTGCATTAATATAAATCATGGTCTTGCACCCTTTTCCCTGTCCACAAAGTTATCTAGTCATCCTAATACCATTTAAAAATAATCTTTGCTTTTCTGTTGTCTTGTGATAACTGATTTTCCACACATTACCTTCTGTTATATGACTGTTCTAATCAGTAATGAGCTGTGATTTGACTGTTTCTTTGAGGTCACTGGGGCAAGTGATATGCAGGAATTTTCACTGTCTTGGGAGAGTCCAGCATTTACAAAGAAACTTGGCCACCATATTCTGTGTCACAAAGGTAATTGTGGGCCGTACACAAGAGCTTAGCCGTGCTTGAAAGCTGTAAATCTTATCTTAGTAAATAAAATAAAACTGGCTAATGATCGCTGACCGTATTTTCTTTTCTTCTAAGGGATGGGCTTGAAAAAGAAAAAGGGGACTGGCATCTTAGAACAGCACTAAAACAGCTTTTAAGCAAAAAATAGCCTCTGTCAACCAAAGAAGTTTATCCTCATTACACAAACTCGCCTTTCTCAATTCTGTCCTTTTGTGGTGTAATTGTTTCCATGCTATAGAACTCCAGGAGAGATTAGACCCAAAAGACAGTCACTTGTACAAAAACATTTTTATGTACTTTGTTTTCCGGAAGGACCGGGAGCTGGTATGTCAGGGCAAGTTGGTTTAGAGGGAATATATCCCAGTGCTAACAATTTATCTGCCACGTATAATTCCAGTTATCCCTAAGGAATATGGAGAGCCAGCTGGGTGTGGAGTTTGGGGGAAGATCGGTTTGGTTAGCTGTGGGTTACTTAACATCTAGCGGAGGTGGAATCACTGTGCCTGGTTCTTGTTTGGGAATCTTTGTCGTCGTTGTTGGTCAGAGGCTCAGTCGTGTCCGGCTCTTTGTGACCCCATGGACTGCAGCACTCCAGACTTCCCTGTCCTTCACTGTCTCCAGGAGTTGGCTCTATTCATGTTCAATGAGTTGGTGATGCTCTCTAACCATCTCATCCTCTGCCGCCCTCTTCTCCTTTTGCCTTCAATCTTTGCCAGCATCAGGGTCTTTTCAAATGAGTCAACTGTTTGCATCAGGTGGCCAACGTATTGGAGCTTCAGCTTCAGCATCAGTCCTTCCAATGAATATTCAGGGTTGATTTCCTTTAGGATTGACTGGTTTGATCTCCCTGCTGTCCAAGGGACTCTCAAGAGTCTTCCCCAGCACCACAATTTGAAAGCATCAATTCTTTGCTGCTCAGCCCTCTTTATGGTCCAACTCTCACAACCATACATGACTACGGGAAAAACCATAGCTTTGGCTCTACAGACCTTTGTCAGCAAAGTGATGTCCCTGGTTTAATACGCTGTTTAGGTTTGTCATAACTTTCCTTCCAAGGGGCAAGCATCTTTTAATTTCATGGCCGCAGTCACCATCTGCAGTGATTTTGAAGCCCAGGAAAATAAAATCTGTCACTGCTTCCACTTTTTCCTCTTCTATTTGCCATGAAGTGATGGGACTGGATGCCATGGTCTTGGTTTTTAAAAATGTAGAGTTTTAAGCCAGCTTTCCCACTCTCCTCTTTCACCCTCATCAAGAGGCTCTCTAGTTCCTCTTTACTTTCTGGCATTAGAATGGTATCATCTGCATATCTGTGGCTATTGATATTTCTCCTGGCAATCTTGATTCCATTCTGTGGAAGCTTTGCTGGGAGGTAAATCTGGATTTGTCATCGTGAACCAAATCAGGTCAGGTTTATGGCTCTGTTCTAGTTCAACTGAGGCATAAAAAAGATGGTCTTTATGATTTGATTGTACCTACTTTTCTTATGGTGTGTTCAGTAGCTTTAGCCATGTCTGACTCTTTGTGACCCCATGGACTGTAGCCCGCCAGGGTCCTCTGTCCACGGGATTCTCCAGGCAAGAATACTGGAGTGGGTAGACATTCCCTTCTCCAGGGGATGTTCCCGACCCAGGGATCGAACCTGCGTCTCTTATGTCTCCTGCATTGGCAGGCGGGTTCTTTACCACTAGCGCCGCGTGGGAAATCCATTTTCTTATGGTGGAAGCACTGCAGGCTTGGCTTGACGACAGTTAGTGAAATGTGCAAAGAACGTGGTGAGCTGTGTATCTAAGCTTGGGTCTCTCTCAAGGAGAGAACAGAGCCTTTGTGTTTTAGTGGTTTACAATTCAGTTGGGGGAGACGAGACTGACACATATAAAATTTTAACTAGCAGTAAAAACCAGGATATGAATCAAAAGCAAATGATGGAGCAGTGACTGAGCGGGAGGTCAGCGAGGGGAATATCGGGAGGCGTGGGGGCACCGGCAGCGGCCTCCTGGGCGCCCTCGGACACACCTGAGCCGTGAAGGAGGGATGGTGACGAGGTGGACGGAGGATGCTCGGGGGAGGAGCAGCCTGGGCAAAGATGCGGGGGCTTGAGTGAACAAAGTGTGCCGGAGCAGTAGTGACGACAGAAGGCAGGCTGGGGTAGAGATTAGAGCGGGTGCCTGGAGTCTGATTCTGAGCAACCTTGAGCGTCAGACGTTTTTATCCCCCCTACATAACTAAAGGAAAACTAAGTTTATTCGCTTATTTAATCTTATCCAACAGCTTTCTGGATTTGAATGCCAGACATCACTGTATATACATTTGGAATGTTGTCTTTATATTTTTCTTGAATATGGTAACAGTGAAGGGTTCATTTGAATTTTTAAGAATGAAAGAGAGTTAAAAAAAAAAAAAATCCCCAAACCAAATTTAGGCAGTGAAACTACTCTGTCTGAGATTCCTATGGTGGATTATACTTCTCCAAACCCACAGGAAGTGTAACAGCAAAAGTGAACCCTAATGTGAACTAGGACTCTTCCCCGGGGGCTCAGTGGTAAAGAATTTCCCTGCCAATGCAGGATCCCTGGGTGGGGAAGATCCCCTGGAGGAGGAAGTAGAAACCCACTCCAGTATTCTTGTCTGGGAAATCCCATGGACAGAGGCGCCTGGCAGGCTACAGCCCATGGGGTCACAAAAGTGCCGGACACGACTTAGCGACTAAACAACAACAGTGATGATAGAGTCAGTGTAGCTTTATCAGCTGTAACAAGCTTACCACACCTGGGGGATGTTGACAGTTGGGGAGGTGATCACCCCTGAAGATGGGGGGCGTGTTGGAAATCTCTCTACTTTTCCACTCAGTTAACCTGAAATTGCTCCAAGAATAAATGCTATTTTTAAAAAAAGATTAAAAGCACGAGAGCAGTAGACGTACGCAGGTTTCTTTCATTTTTTCATTTTGGCTGTGCTGGGTCTTTGGTGCAGTGAGGGTTTTTCTCTTGTTGTGGCGAGCTGGGGCTATTGGTCATTGCAGTGTGTGGGCTTCTCTTCTTGTGGAGCTTGGGCTCTCGGGCACACAGGCTCAGTGACCCTGAGGCATGTGGGATCTTCCTGGACCAGGGATCAATCCATGTCCCTCCCCTGCACTGGCGGGAGGATTCTTAACCTCTGGACCACCAGGAAGGTCCAGATTTCTTTCTTTTAAAGATTTAAATTGAGATAACCATGGTGAAACTTTTTCTATTTTTTATTAAAGTATTGTTCATTTACAATGTTGTATTAGTTTCAGATATAAAGCAAAGTGATTCAGCTATATATTAATATATAATATAATATTATACTATACATCGTGTTATATATTCGTGTCCGACTCTTTGTGACCCCGTGGACTGTAGCCTACCAGGCTTCTCCCATAGGATTTTCCAGGCAAGAGTACTGGAGTGGGCTGCCATTTCCTTCTCCAGAGGATCTTCCCCACCCAGGGATCGAACCCGGGTCTCCTGCATTGTAGGCAGACACTTTACCGTCTGAGCCACCAGGGAAGTCATATATTAATATGTAATATAATATTATACTATGCATCGTGTTAAATATAGTATTGTTGCAGAAAATATTATAACACTCCATATAGTATTGTTGCAGCTATATATTAATATATAAGAATACTGTATATAATGTTATATAATATTTTGTACATGTATTAATATATATGTCCAATATATTATATATATGTATATTATATAACACAATACATAGTATTGTTGCACGAAAAAGCCAGTTCTGACTCTGTTGGAACTGCTGCTTTGACTTGCTTTTCATTTGCTGTTGTAATTATAATCACACAAAGTGGCCTGCCTCCGAGAATCCTGCCCCTCTGCCTGACTGTTAAGTTAAAATGCCTTTGTGTAGAACCCTATCCACCTGTGGATGGCAGGAAGGAAGAAATTAATATATCCCCCTGCCAGAGGTTTGCCATTCTAGGAGGTATTTGCAAGATTATTGGCCTTTTTACTTTGTTTCCTCGCCTCCCCCATCTCTTACCCATAGAGGAACCTGGCCTCAGACCCAGGGAAGACGGTTGTTTGAGACGTCAGTCCCCATCTGCTCGGGCAGCCAGCTCTCTGACAAGCAGAACGAGTTTGTATTCAGTAACAGTTATTATATATAATAATATGTATATTATTCTTCAGATTATTTTCCATTATAGGTTATTTCAAGATGTTGAGTATAGTTGCCTGTGCTATACAGCGGGTTCTTGTTTAGTTCAGTTCAGTCGTTCAGTCATGTCCGGATTCTTGTTATTTATCTATTATATATATTGTGTGAAAGTGGAAGTGTCAGTCAAGTCCAACTCTGTGACCCCATGGACTGTAGCCCGCCAGGCTCCTCTGTCCATGGGATTCTCCAGGCAAGAATACTGGAGTGGGTTGCCATGCCCTCCTCCAGGGGACCTTCCGGACCCAGGGATTGAACCCAGGTCTCCTGCATTGCAGGCAGAATCTTCACTGTCTGAGCCACCAGGGAAGCCTTCTTTTCTAAGTAAAGAGTGGAAATGAGAACCAAAACCCCATCCCAAATCACCTGCATACAAGTCCATGACACCAGCACCTCACTCTTTTGAAACTCCCCACTTGGGGAGGAAGGAGAAAGCCCTCTTGCCCACTGGCAGTAGGAAAGGAGCTTATGGGGAGATTTACACACAGTCAGGTCCAGAACTGGAAACAGGCACTGTCTCTTGAAATGGAGATTTGGGGTGGAGGGGGTGGGGTTTGCATCTGAACTCCGGATAATTGCCACAATCTCTGCTTTTGACTTGCTTATGAGGAATTTATCCCATTGAAATGCAGCCATTGGAAAACTGACCTTCAGACTTTTGGCCACTCGGGCAATGCAGGACCAGCCTTTGCTCATTGGATAGTAAACCTCTCCTGGGCACTGTGCTGACCCGGCCCTGCAGTGGCAGACAGACCGAGCAGCTGTTTGCCCTCATGGAGCCTGTGTTTGAGGAAGACAGCAAAACCGAATGACCAAGACCCCATAGGGCCTTCCTGGGACAGACCCCTCCCCCAAATCCTCTGCTTTAGCTTCTCTCTAAAGTACCTCAGTTCAGTTCAGTCGCTCAGTCACGTCCGACTCTTTGTGACCCCACGGACTGCAGCACGCCAGGCCTCCCTGTCCATCACCAACTCCCGGAGTTTGCTCAAACTCATGTCCATCGAGTCGGTGATGCCATCCAGCCATCTCATCCTCTGTCGTCCCCTTCTCCTCCTGCCTTCAATCTTTCCCAGCATCAGGGTCTTTTCAAATGAGTCAATTCTTCACATCAGGTGGCCAAAGTATTGGAGCTTCAGCTTCAGCATCAGTCCTTCCAATGAATATTCAGGACTGATTTCCTTTAGGATGGACTGGTTTGATTTCCTTGCAGTCCAAGGGACTCTCAGAGTCTTCTCCAACACCACAGTTCAAAAGTTCATCAGTTCTTTGGTGCTCAGCTTTCTTTATGGTCCAACTCACATCCATATGTGACTACTGAAAAACCCATAGCTTGGACTATATGGACCTTTGTCAGCAAAGCAATGTTGTTGTGGCCACACACTGCAGGAAACAAACTCACTCAGAAGGACAATGCAGACAGTGGAGCTCAGTTTATCACACTGGTGGGCCCAAGGCCGAGTCTCCTCTCAGCCAAGGACCCCGACCAGCTTTTGTGAAAACCTTATATACCTTAAGTGTATGTGCCCAAACCCACCTCCCCAAATTCTCTGAAACTAATCTGAACAAAGGAAAAAGAAAGATACAATCAAAGTTAACCCGTGATTCATATGCCTTAAGCCTAGCTAGTTAACAGTGGCCAATTATCAACAGGCTGTGGTCATACCCCAATAAGCATAACAGAATGTACGATTCTATTCAGTAACACAGATAATTCGGGTGTTCTTTTAGGCGATGGACAGCCCTGAGTCTCTTCCTTCTGGGGGCCCAAGTTGGTATGTCGTTTCCATAGATACTGGGCATAGAGCTCAGAGCCCACAGTCCGGCCCAAGATGGAGCCCTGCTTTCAAGGTGGAGCCTGTTCTGCTTCCTCCTCCAGTGTCTCTGCTTTTTAATATGCTGTCTAGGTCGGTCATAGCTTTTCTTCCAAGGAGCAGCGTCTTTTAATTTCATGGCTGCAGTCACCATCTGCAGTGATTTTGGAGCCCAAGCAAAGTTTGTCACTGTTTCCATTGTTTCCCCATCTATTTGCCATGAAGTGATGGGACTGGATGACGTGATCTTCGTTTTTTGAATGTTGAGTTAGATAATAGTGTTTGATGCACATTTCCTGAGTTGTTTTGCATATGTAAAAACCTGTCTCCAATAGAAGATGTTAACTACTTGATAACTATGAGCTCATCGCCCCAGGGATTCTGCAACCTAGGGACTGAGGGCTGAACTCCTGTGACCAGCCTTGCCCCCTCACCATCAGCCAAGCAGAGAGATCGCACACCCTGTGACCCCTCCCCGCCCCCTCAGCCCCTTTCCTGCAACCTGGCCTTTAAAAGCGCTTTGCCGAAACACTGCACACTTAGGGGAATTCGGGTCTCCTTGTGCGGCCTTGCAATAAAGCTTTCTCTGCGCGACTCCGACGTTTCCGCTTGTTTGGGCTCACTGTGCACCAAGGAATTTCCGAGTGAGGAGGGTGGCCGCTGTCTCACCCCTGCGGGCGGAGAGGCTGGGGGCAGACCCTGCTTTAGACGGGGTGGTCACGGAAGTGAGAGCTTTGGAAGCTTCCGGGAGGAGCAGCCGGCTAAGTGAACATCTGGGGATGGGGTTTCAGGAGGAGGGAACCCAGGGGCCCGGCCCGGGGTCTGAGACCCAGAAGGGCTGGCTGTGTGTGATCTCCGGGGGTCCCCGTCACTCCGCCTTCTGTGTGTGAATTCAGGCGGGTGTGGTCCCTGATGACCTGGGGAGGAGACGCTGGAGGCGATCTCAGCCGCAGTCCTTGTAGGTGGAGGGGGCTGGGCGCTCGGTTCCCTCACCCTGGAGCGGTGGGAGGCGCGGGGCGTTTGAAGCCCGCAGGCCCTAGAAGAGCAAGTGGAGGTTCTCCCGGGGGGCGCTGATGTTGGCACCACCCGCAGATGGTGGGGGAGGCCCCGGCCGATTCGAGGAGTTGCGATCTGTTTTCCTTTTAGCTAAAAACCTGCATTCAGGCCGTTTCTTCCAGGGAGATCCCTAGGGAGGAAAGTGTCGTGAGAATTATGTTTCACCTCGATTTCTCACCTGTGGATGCTGGAGAACGTGGTCACATTGGACCACTTGCTTCACGTCCTGAAAGGTTTTCTAAAAACCTCCCAAGCAAAGGAAGAGCAGAGGAGCCTTGTTACCCCCTCATTTGTTTTTTCTTTAATTTTTCTTGTATTATTTGTTCGCTTTTTGGCTGTGCTGTGTCTTCATTGCAGAGCCTGGGCTTCTCCTTGGGGTGGCTTCTCTTGCTGTGGAGCAGGGCTTCGGAAGCTGCAGTACTCGGGCTCAGTAGCGGGCTCGGTACTTGTGGCACAGGGGCTTAGTCTCCCTGAGGCACGTGGGTCGTCTCTGGCCAAGGACTGAACCGGCGGCCCCTGCATTGCAGGGTGGACCCCTAACCACGGGACCACCAGGGAAGCCCTCACTTGTTTTTCACTCAAGGACGCACCTTTGGGAGTGCTCAGGATTTTACCCCTGCCTTTGGATGGGTTGCCCTATAGAATCCCGGACTTGGAGAAGATGCAACTCTCACGCAATCACTTTTTGAAGAATGTGGTGCTTTGTATTTGCAAGTCACCATCTTACGACACGAGATGCGATAGAGAACAAGGTATGGTTCCCACCTAAAAGGGCTTCTTATCATCTGATGGGGTTACAGACGGACAATGATACCAGGATGCGCTGAGTGGCGTGGGGAGTAAGTACAGCACATGGCAGAACTGAAGGTTTGGGGAAGATTTCCTAAAGACATGATTTCCAAGGTGATACCTGAGAAAGCTGACGGGCGGACAGAATGATCCGGAAGGTGAAACCTCTGGCATTGCGTACTGGGTGTGGGTGAACAGCAAGCAGTTCTGAAAGGTGCAGCCGAGGGGCAGGGAGGAAGTCTGTGAACAATTAGGAGAAGCCTGAGGAGGGAGATTCTGGATTTTCTTCTTCTTCTTTTTTTTATGAGGACCATTTTAAAACTCTTGATTGAGTTTGTTGCAATTTGCTTCTGCTTTACGTTTTGCTTTTTTGACTTCGAGGCGTGTGGGATCTTAGTTCCCCAACCAGGGATCAAACCCGCATCTGCCTACATTGGAAGGCAAAGTCTTAACCACTGGACTGCCAGGAAATCCCTGGATTTTTACTCCATGTGGAGAGCAGGGCAGAAGGAGAAGCCAGAGATGAAATCAGAGAGATCAACAGGGCTAGATTAGGAATGCCATTCGTAAACTAGGCTAGGGACTTTGTCCTTATCTTGGGGATAAGCGAGAGTTAGAAAGGCAGTTAAAAGAGTCAGATCGAATTGTGGGGAGGCAAGGAGAATGTTAGGCTGCTGCATAATATTAGGTGGCCCATGATGGACTCTGGGGCCAGAGCAGTGAAGCTGAGTTGGGGCTGAATGGATACACTTGATACATACGTGGAGACAGAGTTAAACACACTTGTGGGGTGGGCGAGGAGGAATTAAGGAAGATGGCCAGACTCTCAGCTTGAGCTACTGCGGTGGGTGGCAGTCTCCCAATCCTCGGACACCTGAGACAGTCCGGACACCCTCTCGCTGGCTTGGAGACGCAGAGGGCCATGAGGCACGCGGGTGGGTAGCCTATCCTAGCTGAAATGGGCCCTACCTGGCAACCCGCCTGGAAAGGGGCGCCCCAGTCCCATAGCTGGAGGGCACTGAATTCTGCCAACCCAAAGGATGAGCCCGGAAGTGGTAAACAGACGAGGAGACAAGAAAGCGTGACTTTCAGAGAGTAAAGAGGGACACGGGGTGGGCCTGTCACTGCCTGCCCGCTTCAGACTGCATCCGGCGCTGGGTTTGGGAGTCATTTCGGGAGGAAAGATTATGGTTTTCTTCTGTTATGGAGCTGTTGGAACGATTCACTACCCTTTGGGCTTAAGAAGCAAAGCCCAGGCTGCAAGCGGCCTGACTCTTCTCCAGCAGAAAAGCCTTTAAGATACCTGTGTTTACTCTGAGCCCAGACTGGAAACCTTCTAGAATAATGCATTTATCTGATTCTCTTATCATCCTGAGTCCACATCCCCTGATTTATGTCAGAAACAAGATTGTGTCGTGATTGGCCACGTGTTCATTTTGTTGTTGTTGTTTTCAGTAGACGGTGAGTGGGCCTTTCCTGTAATCTGAAGCTGGAAAACCTCCGGAAGGCAGGGGTTGCCTTTATTTTGGTTATATGCCTGACACATGTCCCTCTTTTTAAAAATGGCTATTGTCCTATCATAACAGTAAATAATATTTATTTATGCATTCAACCAATACTTGTTGAGTGCCTGTTATGTGCCAGGTATTTTTCTAGGTGCTAAAAATTCAGCTGCGAATAAAGCGGAATATACTTTCATAGAGAGGAGACAGCAACAAGTGAGATGAATAAACTGTACCCCATGCTGGATGTTGATAAATTCTGACTGTTGATGGCTCAGTCATGTCCTCTCAGTCTTTACAACCCCATGGCCTGTAGCAGCCCGCCGGGCTCCTTGTCCATGGGGTTCTCCAGGCAAGAATACTGGGGTGGGTTTCCATTCCCTTCTCCAGACATCTTCTTGACTCGGGTTGAAGCTGGGTCTCCTGCATGGCAGGCAGATTCTTTACCATCTGAGCTTCTGGGGAAGCCCTAATAAGTGCTAAAGAGGAAAATAAAAGTGAAGATGGGGCCTGGGATGTGGTGTTGGGAAGGGCAGCCAGGGACCATCCCCCCACCCCTACCCCGGAGTCCATAGGAGGGAGAGGCATGGGCAGTCTTGCAGGAGGCATCTTTGTCTGGTAACTTACGTTGTTGTTCAGTTGCTAAGTCGCTAAGTCACTTTGCAGCCCCTTGGGCTGCAGCACAGCGGGCTCCCCTGTCCTTCACCATCTCCCAGAGCTTTGCTCAAACTCATGTCCATCCAGTCGGTGATGCCATCCAACCATCTCATCCTCTGTCATCCCCTTCTCCTGCCTTCAATCTTTCCCAGCATCAGGTTCTTTTCCAATGAGTCGGCTCTTCACGTCAGATGGCTGAAGTGTTGGAGCTTCAGCTTCAGCATATGTCCTAATGAATATTCAGGGTTGATCTCCTGTAGGATGGACTGGTTGGATCTCCTTGCAGTCCAAGGGATTCTGAAAAGTCTTCTCCAACAACACAGTTCAAAAGCATCAATTCTTCTGCACTCAGCCTTCTTTATGGTCCAGCTCTGACATCTGTACATGACTACTGGAAAAATCACAGCTTTGACTCTGTGGACTTTTTGTTGGCAAAGTGATGCCCCTGCTTTTTAATATACTGTCTAGGTTTGTCATAGCTTTCCTTCCAAGAAGCAAGCGTTTTTTAATTTCATGGCTGCAGTCACTGTCCGCAGTGATTTTGGAGTCCAAGAAAATAAAATCTGCCACTGCTTCTACTTTTTCCCCTTCTATTTGCCATGATCTTAGTTTTTTGAATGTTGAGTTTTAATCCAGCCTTTTCACTCTTCTCTTTCATCAAGAGGCTCTTTAGTTTCTCTTCACTTTTCTGCTATTACAGTGGTGTCGTCTGCATATCTGAGGTTAGATTGAGAGGTGGTGCATTATCTTAGTGCACAGAGAGAAACCCTAGTTTTTAATGATGGTGACCTGAAATTTAACTTCTGCTGCTTCTAAGAGCCCCTTCCTCTGTATATTGGGAAACCAGCCTGATGAGTGTCACAGGAGAGTAGCCATGTCTAGAAGGGAAAGTAATCTAGCTAGAAAATGTTAAAACGATAGTGAACTACCCATTCTTTTGCAGCAGAAGAAAACCAAAGACTGATGATGAGTTATGGCAGAATCAGGTCTTTCTGCTCTGAGTTCGCCCATCTCTGCCCTGGGCCACACCCATCTCTGCCTGGACCCCAAGTCTTCCCAAGCAGTGATGATTACAGAGCCCCGATACCTCCCATTAAGGATCAGGCTCACTTCCCTGTGAGTTGATCCGCCCCAGGGTAGGTGAATCACACCACCGGCTGGTGGAGTCACCCTCCAGCCTCTGAAGCTCCTTGCCCCAGGCAGACTTCTTCCGACCAGCTGGGGAGTAGCAAAGTCCATTCCAATCAGCTCCTATGTGCTTGAGGTTTTCTGGGTTATCTCAGTGGTAGCTTCTGGTGGCCACAAAAAGGAAACAAACATGGTGATTGACAGCAGAAAAGGAATTCTGTGATTCAGATTCTGAATGTGTACAGAGCGGTTTGGATAGGACCTTGGAAAATTCTGCTGATTCCTGTGGAAATACTTTTTTTTTTTTTTTTGACGGCATGTTATTATAGATTGTCTACAAAATGGAAATGGAAAAAAATATGAGTGGGTTGGAGTCAGGGGTATCATTGCGTGCCCAAGCAATTTCCCCCAAATGTCTTGCATGTCACGACTACAGTCCAGTGGATTTTGCTCTCTGTGGTTTTTATTACATAGTTTCGGGGGTAAAATGATACACCTTTAAATCTCTACATATTTCCTTATGTAAGGAGCTAAATATATGGACATGATCTGTTGGGTCCTAACAGATCTTTCTGGGAGTGTGGGACGGGCTGAGATCAGAGTGGGCCATGACCCAACTCCTGAGCAGGTGACACCTCCGAGGCAGGATGGAGACCCAGAATCAGAGCCGCCGAGAGGGGGTGATACCGGCAGGGAAGAGCGATCAGGACTCCTGTGCCGGGGTCCCGACAGAGGTGGGGTCATCTTCTGTGCTGTGTTGCCTTTGCTGAAGGCCCAGGGCAGAGAGCCCTTGTGGTCTGAGTGGGGAGGGAAGGAATGGGAAGTGTTTCCTTGTTTTTAAAGCTGTAATCTGCTAACATCTGCTCAGTGAAACCTTTCCAGATTGCTTTGCAGATACGGTCACTGATCTCTTTGAGCTTCCAAGCAGCTGTGCTTCTCCTACGACACCTCATGGTGGTCTGCTCTCTTGTAGCGTAATCACTTGTGCTGCAGTCTTTATAGCCTCCACACTGCCTGGGACTGCTTCACACACAACAGGTGCATGAGAAATGTTTATTGACTTGGATAGATAAGTCCTAATTCAGATAGAGCCCGTGAAATAGGAATGCTAATAATACCTAGCATAGAGGGTGACTGTTGCAATAAAGTAAAATAATTGATATAAAGTACTTTGCTCAGGGCTGCACACAAAGACACTCATTTAATATTAACCATCCTTATTATTATTGTGACCATTACTTGAATTAAAGCAATACATCAGAATTCAAATAGTTTTGCCTACTGGTCTTTTGGCTTCTAATAATTGTAATATGGACTCGAGTAAGTTTTGATGATCAAAATATGGTATTTAAAAAATTTTTTTGGAGTATAGTTTATGTACAATGTTAGTTTCAGGTGTATAGCAAAGTGAATCAGTTATACACATACACGTGTCCACTCTTTTTTTAGGTTCTTTTCTCATATAGACCATTACAGAGTTTTGAGTAGAGTTCTACGAAACACAAATAGAGTCACAGATGTAGAAAATAAACTTATTGTTACCAGGGGTTAAGGAGGCGTGAGGGAGAGATACATTGGGAGATTGGGATCGACAAATACTACTAAAGTATGACATTTTAAATGTCCAGTGAAAACTGTGTTTGGAAACATTTCTTGTTCTCGGATCACTGATATTGACCTCAGAACCAGAGTTGGATTGATTAAATCAAACACCGTCGACTTTAAGTATTTCAGGTCCACGGAGGCCATATTTGGATCACAGAATGATGAAGAATACAAATTGTTAAGAGCAACTTGAATTTATCACTGAAGACGCCTATGGGAAGATCCTTGAACAACCCAAGTGACTCTCGTGAAGAAACCACAATGTTCACAAGAAATGAGATAATGAGGTTTCTTTAAAGGCCAGGGGTTGCTCAACAGGCACGACGTGTTTGAAATCATAGATGATGGTAAGGATGAGACAGCAGGGGCTTAGCTGCAGCCTGATGGTCCTCTCAGACACGGAATCCATGGCAACACCCCCATCTGTGGACCACTAATTTAGTGAGTCTGTTCTTTTGTGGTTTGGACATTATAAACTGTGATATTTCAAGGGTTCCCACGACAGGGCAGGAAATGACTTTTTCACCCTCTTGTTCCCTTTGTTGGTGTGACTTATGGAATAAGTTTCCTGAACATAGAAATGAATTATGGTGATATATACCACGGTGCGGGCTTTCCCACTGGCTTAGTGGTGAAGAATCCATCTACAATGCAGGAGATGTGGGTTCGATCCCTGGGTCAGGAAGATCCCCTGGAGGAGGAAATGGCAACCCCCTGCAGTATTTTTGCTGGACAATCCCGTGGACAGAGGAGCCAGGTGGGCTGCAGTTCATAGGGTCACAAAGAGTCAGACACGACTGCACGTGCATACAGTGGTGTGCACCCCCGAAGCGACATCGTTACCCTGTAATCTGAGATGTCTTTTCACATGTTTGCTCTTTTGTCAGAGCTGGACATGAAACCTGATGAAGGCAGGAATTGTGCTTTATTTTTCTGTGTGTCCCTAACTGTGTTAGTATGGGGGATTAGTGATTATCAATTTACTTCGATTTGAGTTTGGTGTGTTGTTTAGGCTGGTTTGATTTAGTAAAAAGCCAAGGGGAGAGTTTGGCAATTGTCTGATGGAGGCTGACAGATGTCTGTTTGGAAAACTTTGCTCTAGTCATCAGGGCCTTGACTTCCCAATATTTATGATATCTTTTTCAAAAATTCATGTGAAGATCAACATCTATACTCTGTATGTCATAAAAAGAGTGAATAAGACAGGCCACAGCTGGGAAAAGATATTTGCAACACATATAAATGAAGAATGATGAGTCCAGAATACCACACAGAGAATTTCAGTGAATCAACAGGAGAAAGTCTAATGAATGGAGGAGAAAAGTGGGGAAAGATTTGAGTTGTCATTTTGGGAAATGAAAGCTACAAGAAAGATACCACTTTATTCCCACTAAATGAAATTTATAGAAAATTATCTAACACTTGTGTTGGAAGGCATTATTTTATAGGTTTTACACACAGTAGCTATTTAATTCTCTCAACAACACTGTAAGGAATGTTCTGTAATTATCTCCATTTACCAGATGAAGATAAAAGATGCTTCCTCCTTGGAAGAAAAGCTATGACCAACCTAGACAGCATATTAAAAAGCAGAGACATTACTTGGCCAACAAAGGTCCGTCTAGTCAAAGCTATGGTTTTCCCAGTGGTCACATATGGATGTGAAGTTGGACCATAAAGAAAGCTGAGTGCCTAAGGATTGATACTTTTGAACTGTGGTGTTGAAGACTCTTGAGAGTCCCTTGGACTGAAAAACTTGGCAACAAGCCAAATGTCTAGTCCTAAAGGAAATCAGTCCTGAATATTCATTGGAAGGACTGATGCTGAAACTGAAACTCTAATATTTGGCCACCTGATGCAAAGAACTGATCCTTTGGAAAAGACCCTGATGCTGGGAAAGATTGAAGGCAGGAGGAGAAGGGGACGACAGAGGATGAGATGGTTGGATGGCATCACCGACTCGATGGACTGGAGTCTGAGCAAGCTGTGTGGGTTGGTGATGGACAGGGAAGCCTGGCGTGCTGCAGTCCGTGGGGTCACAGAGAGTCGGACATGACTGAGCGACTGAACTGAACCGACTGACCAGATGAGGAAACAGGGGCACAGAGTGGTTAGGTGAGTTTGCGAGGTCACACAGCAGGGAAGAGGCAGAGCCAGGGACGGACGGTCCGTGTCCTGGTTCCAGAGTCCCTGATCTTCACCTCTGCTCTCCTCTTCCCCCTGACGATGTGGAGGCTGGGGTGGTGCACGTGATTCACGCTTACCTGGTTTGGGAGGCAGTGTGATGTGACCCAGTAAACCTGACTGTGTGCAGACCACGTGGCCTGGCAGTTCTTCCCGTCTTCACCGCAGACTAACTCATCATTGCACGTGTGGACTCAGAGACTTGGAGTCAAAGATTCAGGGTAGCAGTGGTCACAAGAGAGAGGGAAAACCTTGGCAAGAAGCCAAGTGTCCATTCACAGCAGAAGAGGAGAGCAGGTTGGCGTCTATTCACGTCGTAGGCTTCTTCCTCTACAGCGTTTACACCGTGGCATCAGTGACAGGTCTCATCTCGTCCCTCGTGAGAAGCGTCCTGACTGCCCCTCTGCTCACATGCCCTGAGCGCCTCGTGTGGGTGTCCTGTGCGGGATGCACCCACGCCTACAACTATTCTGTTGTTCCTCATTGCTGCAAAGCAAGGCCCATTTTTCTCGATGGTCATAGGGTCTCTGTTGTAACCGCTCAGTTCTGCGTTACAGCCACAGGTGATGAGGGGAACGAAGGACAGGGCTGGGTGCCAATAAAGCTTTATTTATATGACAGGCTCTATTTAACTCGTCTGTGGTCTGCAGTAGCAAAAGGCATGACCTACAAGCCCCTTCATCTTCTGATCTCATTCTCCTGTATTTTCATTTCCCTAACACACTGTAAAGCTTTCCTTCCACACTCCCGTGCAAACTCTTCTTTCTAAATACCCCCCTCCACTTTTCCTTACAGATGAACTTCTTCCAACAAAAAACCAAAAAATCACCCAAAAAACTCCACCAAAACAGAAAACAAAAAAACCCTCAAACAAGAACAAAACAAAGCCTCACCTGTGAATTCTTCTCAGCTCTGTTTCCAGGAAGAATTAGGTTTTTTCCCCTTGTATTCCCATGGAACCCCTTTGCATTTCTATTACATCAGTTGCTACCAGTTTTTGTGACTCTTAAATATTTTTGCCTCTTTCTCATCACCTTTCAGGAAGCAGTAAATCCCTGAGAAGGAAAATTTGTCTCAATCATCTTTGTGTTATCAGAGCTGGCATGGTGGCTGACACAGAGCGGAAGATTAATAAATGCTTAGAAAGATGATGCAGAAAGCATGCTCTAGAATAGAGTGGGGAATGCAAATAATGTGAATTCTGTCTATCCACACCATGTCGTGAGCTTAACTCATTTTTCATCACTTTATCGTTTGAGTTGTTTTTCCTTTTTATGGCATCACATGAAGAGTTCATCTGGATTTTCAGTGTTCCACTCACTAAATTGTCAGAGTTCCACCTATGTAGACACTAGTGTCAAACATGGAGAGAATGTTATTTAAAAAATATATATATATATATATATATATATACACACACATACATGCATTTATTTATTTGGCTGTCCTGGGTCTTAGTTGCAGCGTGCGGAATCTTTATTTGTAGAATGAAAACACTTCGTTGCGGCATATGGGATCTAGTTCCCTGACCAGGTTTCAAATCTGGGTCCCCTCCACTGGGAGGGTAGAGTCTTAGCCCCCAGACCACCAGGGGAGTCCTGAGAATGTTCTCTTAAGAATCCAGAGATAACATAGAAAAGAAGAGATACGGATAATGTCCATCTCTATTTGGTCTTGCCACCCAGCCTTCTATGCATACCACAGAGGAAAAAAGCAGCTTCCTCTTGCCCGTTTCACCCTGAATACAAACAGAACCCTACTATATGTGTATGTGTGTACGCGTGCTCGGTTGCATCCCACTCTTGGCGACCCCATGGCCTGTAACCAGCCAGGCTCCTCTGTCCATGGGATTCTCCAGGCAAGCACACTGGAGTGTGTTGCCATTTCCTCCTCCAGGGGGTCTTCCCGACCCAGGGATTGAATGTGTCTCTCTTGTGTCTCCTCGTATTGGCAGGCATATTTCCCTTTCACTGTTATGCTATTGAGGTTCCTCCACAATTTAATTAGGCTGCTATTTTTCACTCATTTTAGTCTTTATTTTTAGAGCTTCCCAAGTGGCTCAGTGGTAAAGAACCCACCTGCCAATGCAGGAGACACGGGAGATGCGGGTTCAATCCCTGAGTCAGGAAGATCCCCTGGAGGAGGGCATGGCAATCCACTCCAGTATTCTTGCCATGAGAATCCCATGGACAGAGGAGCCTGGTGGGCTACGGTCCATGGGGTCATGGAGAGTCAGACACGACTGAGCGATGGGCACGCACACACCACACCCTTATGGATCTGAGGCAGAGCTGGGACATCTGGTAACTGCTCAGACGGATGGATCAAAAGAAGTCAGAAGGCTCTAGAACTTTTTCTGGTTTCTAGTGATGCGTGGGAGATCTGGACTGGAAGAAAAACATGAATTCTTTCGGGGGAGAGGGTGAACCTGGTTTAATGGATGGAGAAGAGAACACAGGGTGTGGGGCTGGGTCAGAGACCAGCCGGGTTGGAGCCCCGTGTGCACGGGGTCGGGGCAGACTTCCTATGGAGGCAGTGCCTGCAGAGGTGCTGGGGGCACACCCGGGCGCAGGCCGGGGAGGAAGCTGGGAGACAGAGTGTGGGTGTGTGATGTACAGACCTGGAAGTGTTGCTCATCACTTCGGCCCACATTCCATTGTGTGAGCTCTGCTCCGTGACCTGGCCTGACCCTGGAAACATCAGAGCATCATTCTCGGCTTTTAGGGACATTTTATGGAGGACAAGGGCTGAGGAAAATGTGCCATCAGCAAAAAGGCGTGCTTGAGAGGTCACAGGTGGCTGCTTGCTCTGTCTTTTGAGCTTCCTTCAAAGAAGAAAAGCTCCTCCAAGACCTTGCCAACAAATACTTATCAGTTGCTTGAACTAGCAGCATGGCTTTGACCTAATACTGCCCCTTCAGCCCCGATCCATAGCCATGTGGAAATGGCTTCTCTCTCCACCACATGCAAACAGAGGCATGAATGCTGGGTTTCATTCCCGTTTGGGAAATAGCCAAAGTTATTGTGACAGGACTGTATTTTGAGCAATGTTGGCTATTTGTTTTTTGGAGCACAAAGCATGCAATAAATCTGTCACCCTGAAAAATCAGGTTGTGACCTAGAGGAGAGAGCAAATGGTGACTTTAGGTAAAAAAGAGTGACCTACCCGCTAGGATAATTTATCATGATAACAAAATCGCTGGAGCTCTCCTGACGGACCAGGAAGAAGGGCTGCAGTAAGCAAATCCAGGAGATGCAAGCGTCCGGGTATTTGTAACTGATCAATATTTCCAGGGTTCCCAAGCAGCCAAAAAGCTGCCAGCGTTCGGAGGAAGTGCACTGCTCACCTGATGTGTATTAAAGGGAAAACGGAGAGCTCTGATTATTCTCTTCAAAAGAATGTCACCACTCCGCTGTAGGTGCTCTTTGTAGGAGGAAAATAAATACTCTTCGGGGGATTGAAGTGATGATGCTTGATTAGGGGGGGTGGATGTTGAAGAAGGGAGGAAGGAGGAAGCAGGAGTTGATGTATCTGTGACCTGGAAGGGCTCAAGGAAACTGATCAGGGGAGAGCAAAGTCCTTCACTGGCTCCTGGGTTCAAACTGGTCCTCCTGGAGCGGGAACCAAGCAAGCGTGTCCCCTCGGGGATGACTGCGAGAAAGGCTTAGGCGACACCAGAGGTTATTTATTTATTCATTTATTGAAGGTTTTTTTTTTGAGAAACTTTATTGAATTTGTTACAATACTGCTTCTGTTTTATGGTTAGGTTTTTTTTTAGCCATGAGGCATGTGGGCCAACCAGGGATGGACCCTGCAACCCCTGCGTTGGTAGGTGAAGTCTTAACTGCTGGACCGCCCTGGAAGTCCCCCGCCAGAGGTCATTCACATTCTCTCTTTCCACTTAGATTGGGCGTCTTTCATTTGCCCCTTTTGCTCCGCTCTCCCTGCTGCTCTGTCCTGCTCGGTGGCTTTTGGGAGGTGGCCTGCCCCGACCCCCATGTTGGTGGGGTTCAGTCAGTGCTACCTGCTGGGGCGCAGAGGGAAGAGAGGCCAGGGACCCCCTCCCTCCCTGCAGGCGGCTCGTGTCCCTTTTCTGAAGTCACAGCTCCCAGAGGGAGCTCTTTTCTGCAGAGCCACTTTTATCCCTGGTTTGCGGTGACCTCTCCCTTCCCTTGACACCTCTGTCGCAGGGGCGAGGGGCGTGCCCGGCGTCCCCACCCCGGGGTCCTCCACGTCCTGGGGTGTCCCCGCCCGCGGCTCTGCGGACTAAGCCGTCCTCAGCTGCTGTGTGCTGTGTCCCCTCCATTGCTCCACAGACCCCCTTCCACAGACCTGAACCTCATCCCAGCTTTTCAGGGACTCCGGTTCAGTTCAGTTCAGTCACTCAGTCGTGTCCGACTCTTTGTGACCCCATGGACTGCAGCACGCCAGGCCTCCCTGTCCATCACCAACTCCCGGAGCTTACTCAAAGTCATATCTATTGAGTCGGTGATGCCATCCAACCATCTCATCCTCTGTCATCCCCTTCTCCTCCCGCCTTCCATCTTTCCCAGCATCAGGGTCTTTTCAGGGACTCCATCGGGCCTTAAACGGGGGAGAAGAATGCTCTCAGTCCCTGGGTGAAGAATGCAGAGTTTACATGACGCGGCTCAGGGCTGCAAACCACACGATACACCCGAGCTTAGGGTGTTATCAAACGCGGGTCCTTATCTCTCCATTCCGCTGAAATGTACAACTGCGATGAGCCGGGCTTTATGTCATCATCGCTTCTCCATAAAGTTGAAGGCTAGATAAAGCGCTCCATCCCTGAGCTTGAACACCCATGATCTCAGCCACAGTGACCACAGGGCGCTCGGTATTTGCACTTCTGTGGCCCACGGACCTAGCTGTGCCCCCGCAGACTTGACAGGCTCATCCCATTTCTCAGAAGAGATTTAATGGCAGAGAGTTCATGTCCGGCAAAGACTTCATTACTTTTATTAGCTCTCCGCGCGTTCCTGCTTGCTGGTGCACTGAGAGGTCTGACTGAATAATCCATACTTGTCAGAGATATAAATGTGCCCTAGCTCCAGACGGCTATGATTCCACCTATTGTACTTTCTTATTTGGGATACTCTGGAAGGGGTTAGACAGATTCCTTCTGTAGGGGCCTGGCTGCAGTGGGCTCTTGGCTTATGCCCAGTATACTCCAGTCTTCTTGCCCAGAGAATCCTGTGGACAGAGAAGCCTGGAGGGCTACAGTCCACGGGGTCACAAAGAGTCGGACACGACTGAACGACAGAGCAGGCACACACATAGGAGCAAAGCGGTAACATCTAATTTCCTTGTGCCCGAGGCCCCTGATGAAGTACATTCTTGATGCTGAATGACTCACAGATGCCTGTTGCTTTTCAGGCTGAGGCAGGTTTTCAGGGAGAAAAGGACTCATTTACCACTTCTTCTGATTTTATTATTGACCTTACATAGGTTAAATATTTTTGTGGATCTGTTTTCCCAATCATGTATGTCGATGCATGAATTGTGCCCTGAATGTCTTATTTATTTTAAAATTAACTTTATTAATCTTCCCAAAGAATCGACTTTTGCCTTTGCTGATTTTTGGTGGCATCGTGTGACTTGCAGGATC
Source organism: Cervus canadensis (assembly GCF_019320065.1). Classification (NCBI taxonomy): domain Eukaryota; kingdom Metazoa; phylum Chordata; class Mammalia; order Artiodactyla; family Cervidae; genus Cervus; species Cervus canadensis. The sequence continues at coordinate 2,028,176 of NC_057398.1, forward strand.
TTAGTTCCCCAACCAGGGATGGAACCCGTGTTCCCTGCATTCGGAGTGCAGAGTCTTAACCAGTGGACCGCCAGGAAAGTCCCCCAATGTCTTTTTTTTTAAAAACACACCACAGTCAAAACTATTGAATAGCATCTTGTAACGTATTTGGTTATTAAATCTCTATTAGTTAAAATAAATTGTAATACAAGCATATAAGTACTAACAGAGTATGAAAGAAGTAAAATAAGCAGAATGTATCCAGTTGAGATTAGTGTTGATAAAGCAGAACAGTCAACATTGATCACGCAAACATTTTCAGTTGTCTTTAGACTTTAGTGTTATTCATAAAAAGAGAAAAGAGAAGAAGATGGATATTTATGTCAGGCCCTGAACTAAGAACTTTATGTATCTTATCTCATTTAGCTATTTAAGTTAAATTTACCTTAATAGCGAAGTCACAGAAGCAACCTAAATGTCTGTCAAGAGACGAGTGGATATAGATATGGTCCATACATCCAAGGGGCTTCCAGCTGGTGCTAGTGGTAAAGAACCTGCCTGCCAATGTCAGACATGCAAGATACCTGAATTTGATCCCTGGGTCATGGAGATCCCCTGGAGGAGGGCATGGCAACCCACAGCAGCATTCTTGCCTGGAGAATCCCATGGACAGGGGAGCCTGGTGGGCTACTGTCCATAGGGTCACAAAGAGTTGGACGTGATTGAGCGTCTAACAGTTCACTTCTTTATTTTTCACGACCAAATTCCATTTTTTGTTTGCCTTTCAAGTACGTATCAAAATATAAGCATTTTGTGCCAGAGTTAATACTTAAAATATGTACTGATGTTTAAAATTTTTACATCGTTGACTGTCACACTTTCTGCATTGGCTCCTTTTATTAATACTGTGCTTGAACAGACCTCTTTCACTAGAAAATGACATAAATTGTTATCTACCTTTTATGATAGAGCTCTTTCTTTAACAAAATATTAAATTTTTAACTGAGTAGAGTATATTTGAAGGCGCGATGTCAGGTAGTGACAACTTTGTTCTCCATATAATACCTCCCTTTCCTAAGAGACCTCATCGAATGCTCCATCTCTTCCCCAAAGACTTACCATGCCACTTTTGTTTTCTATTTTGTGTGTATTTCAGACTTGTTTGAGCTTAAATTTTGGTCTGTTGCTCTGCCATTTTGGTGACACATGAGAGGTCACCTTTGAACAATGGAGAGCGTTAGGGGCGCCAACCCTTCCTCGAATTCAACCAGCCACACACCATGGGGTCCTGTAGTGTTTACTATTGAAAAAAATCTGGATATATGTGAACCTGTGCAAGTTCAAACCGGTGTGTTGTTCTGTTTAAGGATCAACTGTATTTCAGCAAAATGGTGACTTGATAACGCACTGAAATATACATCTATATGTCAATGTGTTCCTATATGGTTGTGTCAGTCATCTGTTGGTATGCTTTATACATGCGTGCTCGGTCACACAGTTGTGTCCTCCTCTTTGTGACCCCGTGGACTGTAGCCCACCAGGCTCCTCTGTCCAGGGAATTCTCCAGGCAAGGATACTGGAGTGGGTTGCCATTTCCTCCTCCAGGGGATCTTCCTGACCCAGGGATCGAACTGGTGTCTCTGGCGTCTTCTGCATTGGCCAGTGGATTCTTTACCGCTGAGTCACCTGGGAAGCCCCTATGCTGTATAACCACCATCCAAAATGCAAGGGCTTAGGGACTTCCCTGCAGTGGTTGAGATTCTGTGCTTCCACTGCAGGGGGCATAGGTTCAATCCCAAGTCAGGGAACAAAGATCCTGCATGAGGGGCCAAAAAAAAAAAAAAATCCCACCCAAGGAAAAAACCCCCAAAATGCAAGGGCTTAAAATAACCCTTTTAAACAGGGTTTCAAGAAGCATTTAAACCTTAATACCCTAAGACATTTATTATATGTAACTAATTAACTATGTTCCAAGGGGGAAGATTAGAAAAATAGTCACTCAAATATTTTTTCTATGGGGCTTAATTTTCTCATGGAGACTCCATTGAGAAAGGGTGGCTTAAAACAATACACATTTATTTAGCTCATGAATCTGCAGCTTGATTTAGGTCAGGCTAAGCTGGTTTTCAGGAAGCAACAGTTAGAACTGGACATGGAACAACAGACTGGTTCCAAATAGGAAAAGGAGTACGTCAAGCCTATATATTGTCACCCTGCTTATTTAACTTATATGCAGAGTACATCATGAGAAACGCTGGGCTGGAAGAAGCACAAGCTGGAATCAAGATTGCCGGGAGAAATATCAATAACCTCAGATATGCAGATGACAACACCCTTATGGCAGAAAGTGAAGAGGAACTAAACAGCCTCTTGATGAAGGCGAAAGAGGAGAGTGAAAAAGTTGGCTTAAAGCTTAACATTCAGAAAACTAAGATCATGGCATCTGGTCCCATCACCTCATGGGAAATAGATGGGGAGACAGTGGAAACAGTGTCAGACTATTGTTCTGGGCTCCACAATCACTGCAGGTGGTGATTGCAGCCATGAAATTAAAAGACACTTACTCCTTGGAAGGAAAGTTATGACCAACCTAGATAGCATATTAAAAAGCAGAGACATTACTTTGCCAACAAAGGTCTGTCTAGTCAAGGCTACGGTTTTTCCAGTGGTCATGTATGGATGTGAGAGTTGGACTGTGAAGAAAGCTGAGTGCCAAAGAATTGATGCTTTCAAACTGTGGTGTTGGAGAAGACTGTTGAGAGTCCCTTGGACAGCAAAGAGATCCAACTAGTCCATCCTAAAGGAGAGCTGTCCTGGGTGTTCATTGAAAGGACTGATGCTGAAGCTGAAACTCCAGTACTTTGGCCACCTCATGCGAAGAGTTGACTCATTGGAAAAGACCCTGATGCTGGGAGGGATTGGGGGCAGGAGGAGAAGGGGACGACAGGAAGAGATGGCTGGATGGCATCACTGACTCGATAGACGTGAGTTTGAGTAAACTCCGGGAGTTGATGATGGACAGGGAGACGACTGAGCGACTGAACTGAACTGAAGCTGGTTTTAGCTGGGCTCATTCTTGGCCTGGTGGTTTGCCGGCTGTGGGCTGAGGAGCTGCATTAACCAGGCTGCATACATTTTATCCTCCAGGTACCAGCCCAGATGTTCCTACTGCAAGGGGCAGGGGTCAGGACAGGAAGCAGACACAATGTTTTCAAACCTCTGTTTGTTGCAAGCTTGTTAACATCTCATTGGCCAAAACAAGTCACATGACTGAACTCAGCCCTGAGGGGCTGGGAAATCTACTTCACCTTTTCATGGAGGAGACTGCAGAGGCACTTTGCAGGGAAGGTGCAGGAAGGGAGGGGTAGAGAAGTGGGGGCCACTAAGGTAATTAATGTACTGCCAGGATAGTCTCCTATTGCTACTCTTCTTTAAGGCTTTTTACTGACTCTTCCTGAAAACTTGTTATGTTTTGGAATCATTTTGTCAAGATAAAAAATTGCCCACTGGGATTTGCACCACCAGAAAGTATAAATTGACTACTGACCTTGATGCTTTTAGGTGTTCATGTTGTTTGGTCTTTTCAGTAAAATGAAAGTAGCTATTACCATCCCCATTTTACAGGTAGTGACAGTGAGGCTCAGACAGGTTAAATGCAGTCACCTCTTGGTATCGTCAGTATTCTTGTCTAGAGAAACGCATGAATAATATGAAGACTCTTGAGAGTTCTTTGAACTACAAGGAGATCCAACCAAGTCCATCCTAAAGGAAATCAGTCCTGAATATTCATTGGAAGGACTGATGCTGAAGCTGAAGCTCCAATACTTCAGCAACCTGATGCAAAGAACGGACTCATTAGAAAAGACCCTGATGCTGGGAAGGACTGAAGGCAGGAGGAGAAGGGGACGACAGAGGATGAGATGGTTCAATGGCATCAGCAACTCGATGGACAGGAGTTTGAGCAAGCTCCGGGAGCTGGTGTTGGACAGAGAAGCCTGCCATGCTGCAGTCCATGGGGTGGCAAAGAGTCAATGACTGAGTGACTAAACGGAACTGAGATTAGTTATAATACCTAATACAATGTAAATGATATGGAAATAGATGTAAATAGATGCCTGCAGGTGGCAAATTCAAGTTTTGCTTTGGGGAACTTTCCAGGATTTTTTTTTTCCTGAATATTTTCCATGTGGATACTGAGGGCCATGGACATGTAGTTAAATACTGTAACTGTTTATCTCACAGTAAGTTCAGTGGGAGCCTGGGCTCCAATTTAGGGTTCCTGTTAGAAGTCCTCCCCTTCCACTGGCCCAGGGATGCTTCCTTCGATAACCGCCTGAGGCTCAGGCAGGACAATGTCCATGAATGGGTCTGAAGAGTTAATGTGAGCTAAGACTCGGTGAACTATGGACGGAGGTTCATGACATTGTACAGGAGACAGGGATCAAGACCATCCCCATGGAAAAGAAATGCAAAAAGGCAAAATGGTCTGAGGAGGCCTTACAAATAGCTGTGAAACGAAGAGAAGCGAAAAGCAAAGGAGAAAAGGAAAGATATTCCCATTTGAATGCAGAGTTCCAAAGAATAGCAAGGAGAGATAAGAAAGCCTTCCTCAGTGATCAATGCAAAGAAATAGAGGAAAACAACAGAATGGGAAATACTAGAAATCTCTTCAAGAAAATTAGAGATACCAAGGGAACATTTCATGCAAGGATGGGCTCAATAAAGGACAGAAATGGTATGGACCAAACAGAAGCAGAAGATATTAAGAAGAGGTGGCAAGAATACACAGAAGAACTGTACAAAAAAGATCTTCATGACCCAGATAATCACAATGGTGTGATCACTAACCTAGAGCCAGACATCCTGGAATGTGAAGGAAAGATGATGCTGTGAAAGTGCTGCACTCAATATGCCAGCAAATTTGGAAAACTCAGCAGTGGCCACAGGACTGGAGAAGGTCAGTTTTCATTCCAATCCCTAAGAAAGGCAATCCCAAAGAATGCTCAAACTACCGCACAATTGCACTCACCTCACACGCTAGTAAAGTAATGCTCAAAATTCTCCAAGCCAGGCTTCAGCAATATGTGAACTGAGAACTTCCAGATGTTCAAGCTGGTTTTAGAAAAGGCAGAGGAACCAGAGATCAAACTGCCAATATCCACTGGGTCATCGAAAAAGCAAGAGAGTTCCAGAAAAACATCTATTTCTGCTTTATTGACTAGGCCAAAGCCTTCGACTGTGTGGATCACAATAAACTGTGGAAAATTCTGAAAGAGATGGGAATACCAGACCATCTGACCTGCCTCTTGAGAAACCTGTATGCAGGTCAGGAAGCAATAGTTAGAACTGGACATGGAACAACAGACTGGTTCCAAATAGGAAAAGGAGTACGTCAAGGCTGCGTATTGTCACCCTGCTTATTTAACTTATATGCAGAGTACATCATGAGAAACGCTGGGCTGGAAGAAGCACAAGCTGGAATCAAGATTGCCGGGAGAAATATCAATAACCTCAGATATGCAGATGACAACACCCTTATGGCAGAAAGTGAAGAGGAACTAAAAAGCCTCTTGATGAAAGTGAAAGAGGAGAGTGAAAAAGTTGGCTTAAATCTCAACATTCAGAAAACTAAGATCATGGCATCTGGTCCCATCACCTCATGGGAAATAGATGGGGAGACAGTGGAAACAGTGACAGACTTTATTTTTTTGGGCTCCACAATCACTCCAGATGGTGACTATAGCCATGAAATTAAAAGACACTTACTCCTTGGAAGGAAAGTTATGATCACCCTAGATAGCATATTAAAAAGCAGAGACATTACTTTGCCAACAAAGGTCCATCTAGTCAAGGCTATGGTTTTTCCAGTGGTCATGTATGGATGTGAGAGTTGGACTGTGAAGAAGGCTGAGCACTGAAAAATTGATGGTTTTGAACTGTGGTGTTGGAGAAGACTCTTGAGAGTCCCTTGGACTGCAAGGAGATCCAACCAGTCCATCCTAAAGGATATCAGTCCTGGGTGTTCATTGGAAGGACTGATGCTGAAGCTGAAACTCTAATACTTGGGCCATCTCATGTGAAGAGTTGACTCGTTGGAAAAGACCCTGATGCTGAGAGGGATTAGGGGCAGGAGGAGAGGGGACAACAGAGGATGAGATGGCTGGATGGCATCACCAACTCGATGGGCATGAGTTTGAGCAGACTCTGGGAGTTTGTGATGGACAGGGAGGCCTGGCGTGCTGCAATTCATGGGGTGGTGAAGAGTCAGACATGACTGAGCGACTGAACTGAACTGAAGACTCAGTGATGCTGAAGTCCCCACACGTTTCTGTAAATACAGGCATGTCTCATTTTATTGTGCTTTGCTTTATTTTGCTTTTTACAAATTAAAGGTTTTGTGGCAGCTCTGGTTGAGGAAGTACATCTGTGCTATTTTTTCCAACAGCATTTGTTCGTTTCGTGTCTCTGTCATACTTTGGTAATTTTCACAAAATTTTAAATTTTCTTTATTAACTATATTTGCCATGCTGAGCTGTAATCAGTAGTGGTAACCCACCTAACAATGCTGGAGCCTTAAGAGACATGGGTTTGATCCCTGGGTGGGGAAGATTCCCTGGAGGAGGGCATGGCAGCCCACTCCAGGATGCTTGCCTGGAGAGTTCAATGGACAGAGGAGCCTGGCAGGGCTCTCAAAGTCCATGGGGTCTCAAAGAATTGGACATGACCGAAGCGACAGCATACACACATAATCTTTGATGTTACTATTGCAAAATGATTATGACTCACTGAAGGCTCAGGTGATGTTTAGCATATTTTTAGCAATAAATTATTTTTAAATTGAAGTATGTACCTTTTTTAAAAGATGTAATGCTATGGCACACGTAACAGACTACAGCATAGGATAAACACAACTTCTTATTTTTTTAAAGTTTTTTTTTTTTTTTTGAGGTGGTTCATTTTTAAAGTCTTTATTGTATTTGTTACAATGTGGCTTCTGTTTTATGGTTGTTGTTTTTTTGGTGTCAAGCAAGTGTGATCTCAGTTCCCCAACCAGGGATTGAACCCCTGCCTTGAAAGGCGCAGTCTTTGTCCCTGGACCACCAGTGTGTTAGTTGCTCAGTCTTGTCTGACTCTTGTGACCCCAAGGACTGTAGCCCGCCAGGCTCCTCTGTCCATGGGATTCTCCAGGCAAGAACACTGGAGTGGGTTGCCATGTCCTCCTCCGGGGGATCTTCCCAACCCAGGGATTGAACCCACATCTCCTGCATCAGCAGGTGGACTTTTTTTTACCACTCTGCCACCCAGGAAGCCCCTGAACCACCAGGGAAGCCCCTAAACATTATTATGTGTACTGGAAAACTAAAAAATTCATGTAATTGCTTTACTGTCGGTCTGGAACCAAACCAGCAATATGGCCAAGGAATGCCTTGTAAAGCTCATCGAGTTTTTCGTTTGCAGGAGAAACTTTTATATCTCCTTCCTGCTTCAGGCATTAGTTTCTGTGTACACAATGTCAATTATGTAAATTGCGTTACCTATATAATTGACAGAATGAGATAAACAATCACAAGAAGTGTAGTTGACATTTATTATGGAGGCACTAACTTTTATAGCTCTATTGTGTTATAATCCATTCAATTTTCTGGCAGTTGAGAAGAACAACTATTTATAAGGGGATTAGCTAAGTCTTTAGGCTGCCAAAATTTTCCTTTAGGAAGCTTTGATTGGGGTTCAGAAATGAGGTTAAGGAGCTGAGGGCAAGCGGCAGGGTCTGGTGGCAGGGCTGCCAGGGGTGATGTCAGATGCTGACTTACTTCATTTTATCATTTTTGGAAACTATGTTTAATAAGTTTGAACATAGTTTGAAAAGTGAAATATTCATGTTCATTTTGTAACTTTTTTTTTTTGCTAGAAATTCTGGAAGCAAGCAGCAGTAGAAAAAGCAGCAAGAAAACTGCTTGAAATTAAACTTGTGAATATGTTTAATGAGAGGCAAACCACTTTGCATCTGAAAACCAGTCATATAGCCAGGAGTCTTAATACTTTGGGAGGTCCCATCAATTCAGATCGTGAGTTGACCCCACATGGAAATGGCTGAAGGTGGGACAGGGTCGTTGGATTCCAGGAGCCCCAGCCTCTCTGGCTGCCTGGTGGCTGAGCATGAGGGTTTGCACTGGGTTATTCGTACCAGCTTGTGAATCATGAGCACATGAATCTCCTCGGAGTTTGTTCATCTCCTTGATCGTTGCGGAGCTGCCATGCCACCAGCCTCAGAATAGGATCGTAGATTCCTGAAGGTCCCCGGAAACATCCCTGAGAACGTGCTGCTGATGAGAAATGCAACTCAGTCGCTTTCTCTTCTTTGCTTTGGTGGCAGGACTTGTTGGAGCAACACGTGGGAACTCCGTAATGTCCATCGAAGAGTAACTACACACGAACAGTGCTGAACATCTAGAGAGAGGAGGCTGTAAGTAGCTGTCTGCTCACGGCATGAATTTAAGAGGGGTTGTAAAGACTGGAGATAACACATATTAAAGTGTCTGGTCCACAGTGGGCACCCCACACATATTAGCTGTTATTCCTACAATCAAGGCGTGGTCTGCATTTGCTTCGTTCTGAATGGAAGGAGGGGATTGGGCTAGATCAGTGGAGTCCACATACGACTGATCATCAGAATTTTGGGAGGACCTTCCTAAATTCCCAGATTTCCTGGTTACAGCACTGGCATTTTATTTTATTTATTTATTTAATTTATTTTTTATTGAAGGATAATTGCTTTATAGAATTTTGCTATTTTCTGTCAACTATTTTATTTATTTATTTATTTTTAAAAATTTTTTCATTTATTTTTATTAGTTGAAAGCTAACTACTTTACAATATTGTAGTGGTTTTTGCCATACATTGACATGAATCAGCCATGGATTTACATGTGTTCCCCATCCCGATCCCCTCTCCTGCCTCCCTCCCCATCCCATCCCTCTGGGTCTTCCCAGTGCACCAGCCCTAAGCACTTGCCTCATGCATCCAACCTGGGCTGGTGATCTGTTTCACCCTTGATAGTATACTTGTTTCAGTGCTAGCTGTGTGGCTCATTCTGTTGGTCAGCTAGAAGCCACTAGAGGAGAAGATTTCTAAATTCCCTCTTGTCTGCACCATCCAGAGTTCACATTTGGAACATGGAGAAGATTCTTTTCTCAGTATTTATTGCTTGAGCTTCTGCAAATCTGCATTAACCAAGGTCACTGGGCACTGTGCCCGTCTCAAGGGTGAGAACTTGAAGCCTGGTTGAAACCGACAGGGACCTGACTGAAAAGGAAGTGTCATTTTTTCTCTTTGGTTTTTTTTTTTTTTTTCCTCTTTGTTGTTGCTCAGTCACTAAGCTGTGTCCAACCCTTGGCAATCCCATGGACTGCGGCCCACTAGGCTTCCGTGTCCTTCACTGTCTCCTGGAATTTGCTCAAACTCGTGTCCACTGAGTCAGTGATGCCACCCAGCCATCTCATCCTCTGTCGTCCCCTTCTCCTCCTGCCTTCAATCTTTCCCAACATCAGAGTCTGTTCCAATGAGTCAGTTCTTCGCATCAGGTGGCCAGAGTATTGGAGCTTCAACTTCAGCATCAGTCCATCCAATGAATATTCAGGGATGATTTCTCTTAAGCAGAATCAAACTTAAGAACCTATTGACTTTCAAATGGTCATGTCAAGGCACCACGATCTTTTTGGAGCTGGTTGTTTTCAGGGCAAATTGGCTTAAGGGCCTGAGCTGTTTTCGTGGCTACACCCAGACTTCAGGGAGTCCACGACCTGGGGTACCTGGGCCACACCTCAGTCCTCAGTCTGGTCCGGATTTCAGGTCTTCATTTCCAAGTGTATCTGTGCTATGAACAGAAGAAGAGAATGTCGAAAAAGTATCTGCCGTCACAATTTTCTTTTGCTACATACAGCACTTTATGCCCCTTGGGGGTCACATTTCTAGACGTGTGCCCTGTTGCCCCATGCGTTTTACTCCTAGTCAAGAATGTCATTCAGAGCACAGGTAACAGAATAATTTGTTCATGAATCCTTATATACAGTCAGTATCTGTATGAAGGTGCTCATGTGTGTATCAATATATCCACTTGAAAAAAACCCACCAATTATTTATAATTGACTACTCGACACTTACAGGGCTTCCCTGGGGGCTCAGTTGGTAAGGAATCCACCTGCAATGCGGGAGAAGACCCGGGTTCGATCCTTGGGTCGGGAAGGTCCCCTGGAGCAGGGCAGGGCAGCCCACCCCAGCATTCCTGCCTGGAGAATCCCCACAGACAGAGGAGCCTGGCGGGCTACAGGCCGGGGACTGAAAAGAGTGGAACACGACTGAGCGACTAAGACAAGCACTCGACCCCTGCCGCATGACTAAACGAGATACACCTCTGTGGCCGGACGTCGCTGTGGAGAGCCACCAACGCCAAGATTTCCGATGCCAGAGAGAGGTGCCCATTTTGGCTCCGTCACCACCCTCTGTTGGAAGCAGGACCTTAGGACTGTCTCTGCTCTCGGACGAGAGATGCTGCAGCTCTAATGTGGGTTACACCGGGCAGCCCCGGCGAGGACAGTTCTCTGTAATCCTACCAGCAGAAGAGTGGTTTGCGGAACACATGTAGGTTTTGAGAAAGCTGGCGTATTTAGCACGGGGTCATTTGGGAATTGTCCATTTTTCTGAGTATTCATTTGCCAAGATCTTGAACTGAACTGAATCAGGGACCCAAACCAGAGGCTGGCGAACCAATTTCAGTTTCTGAAGCAATAAATGAATTGGTTAACCACAAACCAATGGAGAACTATTTCAGATTTAACCTACTCAACCTGTTTCAACCAGAACTGCTTGTGAGTACTTTTTTCTTCTTTTTCCTTCTAAAAACCACAGAACCATGACAGCAAAATGTTTTCAAATCAGAGCTAAATTAAATTTAGTTTGCGCTCCTGACTTCAACTTTTTTTTTTTTCCGAGATAATAGTTAAGATTTTCTTTTTTTAAAAAATTTTTTTTAATTTTTATTTTTTTCATTTATTTTTATTAGTTGGAGGCTAATTACGTTACAATATTGTAGTGGTTTTTACCATACATTGACATGAATCAGCCATGGATTTACATGTGTTCCCCATCCCGATCCCCCCTCCCGCCTCCCTCCCCATCCCATCCCTCTGGGTCTTCCCAGTGCACCAGGCCCAAGCACTTGTCTCATGCATCCAACCTGGGCTGGCGATCTGTTTCACCCTTGATAGTATACTTGTTTCAATGCTGTTCTCTCAGATCATCCCACCCTCACCTTCTCCCACAGAGTCCCAAAGTCTGTTCTGTACATCTGTGTCTCTTTTTCTGTTTTGCATATAGGGTTATCGTTACCATCTTTCTAAATCCCATATATATGTGTTAGTATGCTGTAATGTTCTTTATCTTTCTGGCTTACTTCACTCTGTATAAGGGGCTCCAGTTTCATCCATCTCATTAGAACTGATTCAAATGAATTCTTTTTAATGGCTGAGTAATATTCCATGGTGTATATGGACCACAGCTTCCTTATCCATTCATCTGCTGATGGGCATCTAGGTTGCTTCCATGTCCTGGCTATTATAAACAGTGCTGCGATGAACATTGGGGTGCACGTGTCTCTTTCAGATCTGGTTTCCTCAGTGTGTATGCCCAGAAGTGGGATTGCTGGGTCATATGGCAGTTCTATTTCCAGTTTTTTAAGAAATCTCCACACTGTTTTCCATAGCGGCTGTACTAGTTTGCATTCCCACCAACAGTGTAAGAGGGTTCCCTTTCTCCACACCCTCTCCAGCATTTGTTGCTTGTAGACTTTTGGATAGCAGCCATCCTGACTGACACGTAATGGTACCTCTTTGTGGTTTTGATTTGCATTTCTCTAATAATGAGTGATGTTGAGCATTTTTCATGTGTTTGTTAGCCATCTGTATGTCTTCTTTGGAGAAATGTCTGTTTAGTTCTTTGGCCCATTTTTTGATTGGGTCATTTATTTTTCTGGAATTGAGCTGCAGGAGTTGCTTGTATATTTCCTGACTTCAACTTTGATAGTTGAAATGCTTTAACATTCTGCAGGCTTAGTGTTGATGACAATTTGGTAGAAATTTGTGTTTGAAGATCAGAGAAATGTTGCCCAAGTTTGGAAATAGCATTTCAAATATATTATCTTTATCATTACGTTGAAAAAGGCTGTCATAGACTATTTACTGAGGGTTCACTGAAGGTGAAATCAGGAGTCAGAGAAAGAGGTACATGGTGCCCGGACAACCTCTTTAGGTGTTTGTTGCATTTGCATTTGTCAGTGAGCCAAGTGGCCAACATTTATATAAAGTTTTTTTTTGCATGTTATTCACCAAAGAAAGAAATAATAGACCCACCCTCTTGTTCACATGCTACTTGTTACCTTGTACCAGCAATGAGCAGATGCTAAGATCATCTGAATTCATTGATGAATATATTTCCTTGGAACTTAATTAAAAGCTCCATTCTTTTTATTATTATTATTATTTATTTTACACCCCACTCCTAGGAGTTAGTTAGGACTTCCCAGGTGGTGCAGTGGTAAAGAATCCACCTGCCAGTGCAGGAGACGCAGGCTTGATCCCTCGGTCGGGAAGATCCCCTGGAGAAGGAAATGGAAACCCACTGCAGTATTCTTGCCTGGAGAATTGATGGACAGAGGAGCCTGGCGAGCTACAGTCCATGGGGTCGCAAAGAGTCAGACATGCCTGAGCGACGGAGCCCACAGCACGTGCATAGTTGATTTACGATGTTGTGTTAGTTTCAGGGGCACAGCGGTCCATTCTTTTCTTGTAGACAGAGACCCACAAGGCTCTGCGATGGTCCGGTCTTACAGCTCTAAGTAAAAGAGCTATGTTTAAGCCCAGTGCTGTTTTGATTCATGGTCCAGTGTATTAACTACCATGTAATATGCCTTCTGTCTTGAGACATTGTCCTGTTTATTCCCATGTTTCCCTCTGTATTTTTTTTTTAAATTTACTTATTTATCTGGCTGTGTCGGGTCTTAGTTGTGGCATGCAGGATCTTCTCTGTGGCGGGCAGACCTCTAGTTGTGGTGTGCTGGCTTGGTTGTGGCTTGTTGGCCGAGTTGCCCCTTGGCAGGAGGGACCTTGGTTCCCTGACCAGGGATGGAATCCAAGTCCCCTGCATTGCAAGGTGGCTTCTTTGTTTCTATTTTTTTTTTTTTTATTGAAGGATAATTGCTTTACAGAATGTTGTTTTCTGTCAAACCTCAACACGAATCAGCCGTAAGTATACATATATCCCCTCCCTTTTGAACCTCCCTCCCATCTCCCTCCCCACCCCAGCCCTCTAGGCTGATACAGAGCCCCTGTTTGAGTTTCCTGAGCCAAACAGCAAATTCCCTTTGGCTATTTATTTTATAATTTTCTGTGTATAGTTCTTTTGTCTCCTTGGGTAAGGTTATTCCTAGACATTTAATTCTTTTTGTTGCAATGATGAATGGGATTGATTCCTTAATTTCTCTTTCTGAGTTTTCATTGTTAGTATATAGAAATACAAGTGATTTCTGTGTGTTGATTTTGTATCCTGAAACTTTGCTAAATTCACTGATTAGCTCTAGTAATTTTCTGGTACTATCTTTGGGGTTTTCTATGTACAGTATCATGTCATCTACAGAGGTTTACTTCTTTTCCAATCTGGATTCCTGTTATTTCTTTTTCTTCTCTGATTGCTCCAGCTAGGACTTCCAGAACTATGTTGAAAAACAGTGGTGAAAGTGGACACCCTTGTCTTGTTCCTGATCTTAGGGGGAAGACTTTCAGTTTTTCACCATTGAGAGTAATGTTTGCTGTAGGCTTATCATACATGGCCTTTACTATGTTGAGGTAGGTTCCCTCTATGCCCATTTCTTGAAGAGTTTTAGTCCTAAATGGGTACTGAATTTTGTCAAAGGCTTTCTCTGCATCTATTGAGAAGGTGGCTTCTTAAGCACTGGACTCCCAGAGAAGCCCCTTCCGGAGGAGTCTTGATGAAAAGTGCACAGCCCAGAGTGTGTGGGCTCAGTCGCTTCAGCCGTATCCAGCTCTTTGAGACTCCACGGAGGTGCCCGCCAGGCTCCTCTGTCCTGGCATTCTCCAGGCAAGAGAACTGGAGTGAGTTGCCACGCCCTCCTCCAGGGGGTCGTCCCAACCCAGGGGTCAAACCTGCGTGTGTCTCTTGAGTGTTCTGCAGTGGCAGGCGGGTTCCTTACAGCTAGTGCCACCCGGGAAATGCTGGAATTGGCCAAAAACTAAGCCGGTTACGTCTGTGCTTTGGCAACACCATCCTGATTTAAGTTTTTCTGGGCCGTTTTCTCTTCAATTAAGCTGAGTGAGAGAGAGAGCTAGAGAAAGCCCTGGTCCGCCCCTTCCATTTTAGGGGGCTGCTCCACGGAAGGAGAGCTTGACCCTTGCAAGGCCCAGCTCAGCTTCTCACTCTGCACCCCGTCTCAGGTTGCTTTTCTAAAACAGTGACATGGTGGCCTCAGAAAACCAAGTACGGAGCAGAGGCTGCAGAACCAGCCCAGCGTTCGGTGGGACATCTGCTCTGAAACGCACCCTTTCAATTTCTTCTTCCCATTAGCGGAGTGTTTTAAAGCCTCGTCCCAAGGAGACGAATTTGACTCTCTATTCCTCCTGGTTTCCGTGGCCTCCTGTGACTTTAACTGCAGGCTCCCATCGTCTGAGGCCTGTGTGCAGGGAGGCCAGGCGCAGCCCATTAGGAGACCCGCGCCACGGCCAAGTAGTCCGGCCCGAGTGTGCCTGTTGTGCGGCGCGCGCATCCAGAGGCCCATTTTCCTTATTGCTGTAATTTGTTCTGATTCAAGTATTCCACGGAGAATGAGGTTTCTGGCCGGAAAGTGCTCCGCCGCGGTGGTGATGCGGGATCCAGATGGCCGGCGGAGCCTGCAAGAGGGATGGGAAATGTGTCCACGTGCCTCAGTCTGCAGCGTTTCTGCTTTTTATATGGACATTAAACTTGGTCAAGCTGAAGTGCCATTTGCTCGGAGAAAGGATAATGTACACAGATCCCGGTGAATTCTCAAACACAGACGGAAGCTGGGGCGTCAGCCTGTGTAGGGCCGCCTGCACCCCGGGCGCCTGTGATCTCGGGCTTACAGTGGGGGAGGGATACACGCATGTTGCCTGTGGAGCTCTAGGTAAAGTTATTTGGACTCTTGACAGATGACGTCAGATTATACATCGCGTCAGTTCAGTTCAGTCGCTCAGTGGTGTCCGACTCTTTGGGACCCCATGGACTGCAGGACGCCAGGCTTCCCTGTCCATCACCAACTTGTGTAGTCTTTCTTAAATTGCAAGTATGACAGTTTTTATCGATGAATCAGCAGAACGTTTGTGATGGGCCAGGGACTACACTAGGCGTTGTTGTTGTTTAGTAACTGAGTCGTGTCTGACTCTTTTTTGACCCCATGGACCTTAGCCTGCCAGGCTCCTCTGTTCATGGGATCCACCAGGCTAGAATACTGGCATGGGGTGTTTCCTTCTCCAGGGGGTCTTCTGGACCGGGGATTGAACCTGGGTCTCCTGCATCGCCTGCATTTTGTAGCTCAGGGACAGGCTTCCTGGCCTCCACTCCGGCTCTGCTACCTACGAGTGACCTTAGCCGGGAGTCAGATGGAGCCTGTAAGCCTGCATTCCCTCCTCTGTACAGTGGGCTTAGTTGTAGCATGCGCCTCATGGGACTGGAGGAGGGCTTAAACAAGATGATTTAGGAATGCACCTACACGGCACTTGGCACACAGAAGATGCTCAAAATATCAGCTAGGATTTTCACTGCTTTTTAATGTTTCCACACCATTGTTGAAGTCTCCCGAAGTCAGGAAGGAGATAAAAGGAAGAAGTGGATGCGAAAGGCATCCATGACTTTCCGGGGCGGTGGGGGGCGGGGGGAGGGGACTTGAAACAGGTAATTGAAACTGACCAGGAGAGGGAGAAGCATAGGCTTCAGGTCAGAGGGTTCCATGGATAGAAGTGTCCAAGAGATGGTCTGAGAGTAGCAAGAAGCAGGTGAGAGAATGTTGAAGTCTTCCCTGCTGATGCAGAGATGTGAATTCTGGCGGGGCAGGTGGAGAGAGAAGCAGGGAGAGAGGTGGGGAGATACACGGGTGAAAACATGAGCGGCGTGGTTGAGCATAGGAAACGTTTGAGTCGGAAGCAGGATGGGAGGCTGAGAGGGCTTGCATGTAGGGTGTGTGTGAGGAGGCCGTGATGATGGCAGCTGCAGGGAGCGAGGGGAACTGCCTGAGATGGCATGGCCCAGTTACTTTAGTGCCCATGCATATCTCGTGACTTTCAAAATCCTCTCTTTACTGAGATTACAGTGTCAGTGCTGGGATTCAGAAAGGTCTAGGGGCAGAGGGAAGTGTGTAACTGTATATAGCGGCGTTGGAGGAGGAGGTGGGGTTAGCTAAGTAACTGGAGCCAGGGAAGGCTTCACGGAGGAGGTGACATTTTAAACTGGGTTTTCACAGGTGATGAAAAGGTAGCATGAGTGAGAAGATAGATTAAAGAATTGAAACAAGAGAGAAGGTCGTCCCTGGTGGTCCAGTGGCTAAGACTCTGTGCTCCCAATGCAGGATCCTGGGTTCAATCCCTGGTCAAGTAACTAAGATCCCACAAGCTACATGGCATAGCCAAAAAACAAAAAAAAGAAAAGAAAGAAAAAAGATCTTGCATGTTGCAACTAAGACCAACACAGCCAAATAAATATTAAAAAACATTTTTTTAAAATTAAGAAACATAAATGAGAGAAGAGTAAAAGCCAGACATTTCAATATAGAATAATCATTGACAGATTAAAAAAATAGTGATAGGATGATTGATTTGGTGAGAAATTGATATGCAGCGAGATGAAGATGAACTTGGCACATTGAATAGACCCCTTTATTGGCCTTTACTGAATGTCAGGTTAATAAAGCTGCTTTTCAGAGCGGGTCCCAGGAACTTCCCTCCAGAGAGCCATGCAGACACCTTGGCCATCTCCCACGTTCCTCTGGCCACCACAATACTACAACCTAACAATTACCTTTATTCCTGATGGTGAGTACGCTTAAGATGAGTAATTAAAAATTCTATACCATGAAACCATCGTTTTTTTTTAAAAAAATTCCCCCCTATTTTTAGAACCAAATCTGCTTTCATTGTGCAGTCTAGATCATCACTTGATGAGTCTGGGTAAGCAGATAATCAATCACAGGCAGATAATAGACATCAGTGATATTGCTTTGCAAGGTATATGCTCTGATTTATGTTACTGGATGGTCGTTTATGATACTTTTAAAATATCTGTGATGGAATAAGGCTTTTATAACCAAGTGCCAAAGACAAAGCCATTCCTTCATTTATTTATTTATTTACTTATTTAAACAATCCACTTATCCTTATGCTGATTAAATTTGAATTCTTGGTATGGTTGTCGGGAGCTATCGTTCATATAACTTATCAAAATGAAGGTGTCTCACACGATGAGAACATTAACCAAGGGGCAATACTAACTTTAGTTGTTGGTTTCAAAACTCATTTTCAGCTTGTCATTTAAAACCTGCATTTACCCAGATCTCCGAGCATCGTCTAAAGCTAGAGGATTAAGAACACTATTTTACTCAACCTCCGTCAAGAGTGGGTTCCTCTGGCTTTGGCAGCACATGTACTACTTTCTTTTTCTTTCTTTTTTTTAAGCTGTGCCATGCAGCATATGTTATCTTAGTTCCCAGGCCAAAGACTGAACCCACGCCCTTGGCAGTAAAGCGTGGAGTCCTAACCACTGGACCACTAGGGGATTCGTACA